>NC_038045.1:29829677-30003544 GCF_002211085.1 Panicum hallii | reverse complement strand
CGAATTTCATTCCTGCTATGGTGTGCGATTGCAAAATCGCACTCCATATGGAGTAGCCCCCGAGCCTTAGGTTGAATCGGAGAATCAGGCTGAGGGTCCCTTCAATCTGTAACCCTCCTTATCCTTCAAAGAAATTTGAAAAATAAGTAGTCGATGCCACGTACCCGCAGCCCCGAGCCTTGAATCCAAATCCCACAAAATTGGAGATAAGGGTCCAAAAATTGTGGCATACGGGCTGAACAGTGATACGTTAAGGGGTGACCAAAGTGATGGTACAATGATGTAATTGGACCAAAGATTCGAAAAAACCCCTTTTTTCGGGCTAATTAGCCCTGAAAAATGATTAATTGAATATTTAATCCAATCAGACCACCAAACGACCCCTCACCTTCGGAATATTCCACAAAACGACTCTTGAACTTCAGAACAGTAACTTTTCCCCATCCCGCTGGTTACATAACCCCGCGGCAGTAGGAGGGAAAATTGCACTTTCAGTCCGCATTCCGCCAAAAACCCCAATCCGAGCCAAACGCCGCCGCCTTCCCCCAAGAAAGACTCCCACACCGACCTCCCCGCCCCTCTCCCCGCAGCCCCCGAGCATCTCGTGGCCGGCGCATCGGAGATGACGTCCAAGAAGTCAGAGATCGAGGGAATGAAGAAGGATGCGGAACCAACAACCGTGGAGTGGACACACAGTAAGTGCTCCCTCAACAATCTAAAAAAACTTGTTTCCGAGGGGTTGCTGCAAGAGAAAAATCTCGTCAACTAGTGCCCCTCTTTCCGTGAACCTTTCCCCATGGAGAATGTCGACGAAATCGTCACATTCTACCATTTTGCCGAACGGGGATTGGCCCTCCCCACTTGTTCTTTCTTCCGCGGCCTTCTTTACTACTACGGGCTTGAGCTCCATCACCTCAACCCGAATTCCATCTACCACATCTCCATTTTCATCCACTTTTGCGAAGCATTTCTCGGAATTGAACCTCACTGGGATCTATTCCGCTTCCTCTTCCGCGTGAAACCCCAGCCAACCATGAAAAAACTCGCTGTAGTGGGGGGCGCCGGATCCAACTGCGACAGCAGGCCGGCGAAAAATACCTTTCATATAAATTCCCCTCCAACCTTCCTGGGTGGAAAAACCTCTGGTTTTACATCGAGAACCATGCCCCCCTGCCGACGAAGTCGAGCAATCCGCCAGTGGTGAGGGGGCAATGGAACCTCGAACCCTCCGGCATGGAAATGATACAAGTCAAGGAGCTGCTGGAGGCCATCGAGGCACTGAAGAAGGAGGGGTGACCGGCGCCTCCGTCATGTTCTCATTTTACAAGCGCCGCGTCCAACCCATCCAACAGAGATGTTGCCTGGGCTTCGAGTACACCAGCCCCGCTGACCCTTCTCGCATGTGCACAGAGGAGGTGCCAGATGAAGTCGCGCTCCAGCGGGTTCAGCGGGTGCTGCTGGACGTGAACACCGTGCCGTACGTGCCCACATTGTACTCCGCGCAACATCCGCCCCCACCGATAAGTATTCGACTTCTTTTGCCGAAGAGATCGGCTACTACACCGATACTGAACTGAAGGACTTTCTGCAGGGACACTCGGAGCTATACTGCAGCTACCCGCCGCAGCCGGACCTCCCCGAGCATATCACCTCCTTCCTTCTGCAGCCACGGCGGCTAAGAAGGCTCGCCTTGCTGCGACCCAAAGCCGCAACGAGTCCGCCGAATGCGTGGACTTGCCGGCGAGGGAAGAAGCCGAGGGGGGTCTGCGCCCAGCTACCGCCGTTGCCACCAAGGCGGCTTGCCTTGCTGCGGTTCAAGGCAGCAGTGAGTCCATCGAATGCGCGGGCTCGCAGGCGAGTGAAGGAACCGGAGGGGAGCCGCGCGGGGACAACTCCTCCGACCGGAGCGTGGAGTTGGCCGGCACTCTGCCACCGGTGCCGAAGGACCAGCGCCAGGTGCGCAAACGCAAGGCACAAGAAGTCGAGTCCTCCAGGTACAGAATTGCTGTTTTGGCCAGTTCCAAGGTTTCCATGATGCTGAGTACTGACAGCGTCCCTTTGCAGTCTCCCCGCTCCGCCGCCCGGGACTGAACCCGAAAGGGTGGAGGCAGGCCCCTCTGCCGCCGCGACGGTGACAATCGCCATGGCGGGGACGCCTCCATCGGCCGACCAGACTCCGCCATCCGCAACGAGCGTCCCCCGACGGGCCTGGCGGGTGAAGAAGGCTGCCAAGAAGAAGTCGACGCTGTGAGTTTCCTTTCAATCGCTAGAAGATCCTGCTCGTGCCCGCTCGGATAACAATGTTGTCGATGTCACCAGGGCTGCGAGCGCCGTCAAACTCCAGATTGAACCAGGCACGGCTGCGGCACCTACCTCGGCTGCTGCAGCCCCCGAGCCCCCGGCGCCTGAGGGGCCAGTACCCGCGGAGGTGGCCCCTGAAGCGGATGTGGCGCTCCCTGACTTGCCGCCTCCCGAGCCCCGACTAGAGGAAACCGGACCCAGTGGCGGGGAACAAGTCGAGGCCCCTGACGCCGCCCGTACTGATGGCACAGGTATGCACTTACCCGCCCGCGTCTGGCTGCCGGGGTCTGAGCATAATGTGTTTACCATTTCATATGCCTGCAAGTGTCTAGCCGCCGCCGCCAGGGGATGATGCCGGGCCCTCCAGGAGTCCCCTTGAGGTGTTGAGGGCTGGGTCCGGGCACCAGAACGTCATCACCACCGACCTGGTGGATGACCTTCTGCTGTCGGCGGAGAACCTGAAGACCTTCAAGAGTACCTTCAAGGAGCTGTACGACTTCTCCATGGTAAGACTCGGGTGATGGTCCCGATGTGCGCCTTGGTGAGTTGTTTACGACTCACTCTCCTCCTTTTGTGCAGCATGTAATCACCAAATCCCAGAAGAAGTCGGAGAAACTCCGCGCGGTCGTGAGCGACGCGCGGGAGTTAGCTGCTCTGGACAAGCGCGTCTCCGAGGAGATTATCAAGAATTGCTATCTACAGCGGGAGCTTGATATGCTGAAGCAGGAAAGGACTCGAGAGGCCTGGCTGCTCAAGAATGACATGAAAAACATGGAGAAGGCCAACTCCGAGCTCCAACAACAGCTCAAGGAGCAACAAGCAGAACACCAGGAGCAGCTCAAGGCGGAGAAAAAGGCGCACCAAGGTAGGCCCTCGCTCCCCTCGAGTACTTTCCCTCAGTAGCTCCCCATTAGATGCTGAAGTACCCTTATCACAGAGCTTAGGAAAATAACGAAACACAAAGAGGAGTTGCTAACTGACATGAAGAATATGCTGTATCGACGTACAGATGAAGTCGAGAGGCTGCAGAAGGTGATCGGCGACACTGAACGCCAGTTCGTCGATTGCCTTCAGCAGGTCAAAACTCTGGGCGAGAAGGACGAGCAGTAGCGCAGGGAGCTGGAGGAGCTTCGGGGGGCCGCCCAGGAGCTGGTGGACATGGTGGATCCGCCAGAGGAAGGCGATGCAAGCCCGCGGCCCCTGCTGGAGCGTCTCCACGAAGCCCCGAAGAAGGTGCTCAAGTTCCTGTCCGAGGCTCCAGTCGCGTGCGTGAGCAATGCGCTCGCATACGTCAAGTCCTTCATGCCGACCGCGCAGCTGAGCATCTTCGCGCAAGGGATGGCGGCGGACTGCCCAGACGAGCGGTTCGAAGAGTACCTGCAGGAGGCCCAGCCTGTAGCAGAACAGATTGTACACAATGTACTACAGGATTAGGGTGTATGAAACACTTTAATCATGCTTTTATGTAAATGCTTCCCGTGACATCTCTACTTGTTTGTATGTCTTAGCTGAATTGGGATCCAGGCTTACGAGACCCAAGTAGTAGACGCGTCCCTAGGTGCAACGACCCGAAGGGCAGCTAGACTTCGTCTAACAGAGTAGCCACAAATCGATCGAGCGGGTCTAGACTTGTTAGGGAAGAACGCGAGCATCGCCGCGGGGTTGCCGTGCGTAGGGCGAAAGGGGGACTACCCCGAGTTCGAGGCCTCGGAGTGTAGTCGAGAAGTGCTCCTTCTGTGAGCGTGCTCCGCAGGCTGGGTAGGACCCGGACAGATGGATCAAGCGTGCGAGGAGCAGGTGCGGGCAGCGCCGCGGGTTTGCCGGTCTTTTTGGCAAAAACAAGACTGTTCTGAGTGCAGCCACTCAGAATGTAGTCGATGCAGCTCTGTATGCGAGCCGTTCCAACGTACTAGGTGTAGGCCAGTCGAACAGATCGACTGCGTTGGAAGACGTGCGACTGCTGTCGCGTGCGACCATCGAAGGTCGCGGCGGAATTCGATATGCCGGGGAGTTAGCCGGAGCCGAGGGCTCCGCCAGAAAAGGAAGTCGGAAGGAGATGACCATGGCCGTGGCCCCCGCGTCATGCGCGACAAGAAGTCGATTTGTGTGTGTACATGTTTGCTCGTGGCACCTGCCATCGTGGAAGTAGGAAAGCATGTACAACTCGAGTTATGTGGCCCACGGCCTCCAACTTAGATCGGGGAAAAATCTTCTGAGCCCCCGGGGAATTGGCGATCACCGGGCCCTGACTTAAGGGTAGAACTTGCGCATGTTCTGAACGTTCCAGGAGTTTGGGACCTCGCGACCCTCGGGAAACTGTAGTCGATAAGACCCTGGCCTTGTGACCTGTTTGACGACGAACGGGCCTTCCCACCTTGAATTGAGCTTATGTAGGCCGGACTCGTCCTGAATGCGATGCAAGACCAAATCGCCGACGCTGAATGACCGCTCCCTGACATTGCGATCATGGTATCGCCGGATCCCCTGCAGGTACCGGGCTGACTGAACAAGGGCGGTACAGCGAGCTTCTTCCACGGAGTCGAGCTCTAACTGCCGCGCCTCGTCCGCCTCACCTTCATTGTACATTTCAACCCTTGGGGACTTCCACATGATATCGGCTGGTAGGATAGCTTCGGATCCATACACGAGGAAGAAAGGTGTTTGTCCTGTGGCTTTGGACGGCTGAGTCCGGAGCCCCCAGACGACATGTGGTAACTCATGCACCCATTTTCCTCCCTTCTTGCTATTCTCATCATAGAGTCTCTTCTTGAGGCCGTCGATGATCAAGCCGTTCGCCCGTTCGACTTGTCCGTTAGCTCTGGGGTGTGCAACCGAGACATATTTGACTTCGATGCAAGCATTCTCGCAGAACTCCCAGAACTGGTTCGCCGTGAAGTTTGATCCCAAGTCCGTGATAATGGAGTTGGGGAAGCCGAAACGATGCAGAATATCTGAGATGAAGTCGACGACCCGATCTGGTGTGAGCTTGGTTATCGGCTTGTACTCGATCCACTTGGTAAACTTGTCGATAGCCACCAGAACATGGGTGAAACCGCCTGGTGCTGTCGTGAAGGGCCCGATCATGTCAAGACTCCAACAGGTGAAAGGCCAGGACGGCGGTATGGTGATGAGGCTGTAAGCTGGAACGTGCGTCTGTTTGCCGAAGAATTGACAGTTTTGGCACCTGCGCACGAGATCCTCCGCGTCGGTCACCGCGGTGGGCCACCAGAAGCCGGCTCGGTAGGCTTTCCCCACCAGCGTTCTTGAAGCCGCATGGTTACCGCAGACGCTGTCGTGGATCTCCCGCAGTATGGCGTAACCATCTTCCTTGGTGACGCACTTCATGAGAACCCCTGACCGGGCGCCTCACCTTTAGAGCTTGCCGTTGACCAGGATGAAACCCTTGCTTGTTCGCAAGATGTGAGCTGCGTCAGCACTCCTGGCGTCGACTCCCGCTGGCAACCGTTGATCTCGTATGAAGTCGATAAAAGCCCCTCGCCAGTCTTCCTCCAGCACCATAACCTCTCGATCGGGTTGTTGGGGACCCGCGTCGATGGCTACTTGCGGAGAGAACATGATCGATGGCTAGTTGAGCTCCTGGACGAAGACTCCTGGCGGGACCTGGGCGTGCGTGGACCCCAGTTTAGACAGGGTGTCCGCGCCGACATTGTGCTCCCGCAGTACATGATGAACCTCCAGGCCGGAGAACTTGCTTTCCAACTTGCGCACTTCCTGCACATAAGCGTCCATTGTTTCCTTGTTGCAATCCCATTCCTTGTTGACCTGCTGAACAACAAGAAGAGAGTCGCCATATACAAGTAGTCGCTTGATCCCTAGTGATATCGCCAAATGAAGCCCGTGAAGAAAAGCTTCGTACTCGGCTTCATTGTTTGATACCGCCCACAGGATCTGAAGGACGTATTTCAACTGCTCACCTCATGGGGAAATAAGCAGAACCCCAGCGCCACCGCCGTCGAGCTTGAGGGACCCGTCGAAATACATGGTCCAATGCTCTGGCTTGTCCACTGGAGTTGGGACCTGATTCTCCCTCCATTCGGCCATGAAGTCGACTAGAGCCTATGATTTGATTGCAGTGCGTGGCTTGAAGTCTATTGACAAAGCCCCCAGTTCCACTGCCCACTTGGATATGCGCCCCGCGGCATCTTGATTATGCAGAATATCCGCCAGCGGGAAGTCCGTGATCACAGTGATCTTGTACTCGTCGAAGTAATGGCGCAGCTTTCTGGATGTGATCAAGATAGCATACAAAAGCTTTTGAACAGCGGGATACCGTACCTTGGATTCGGAGAGGACCTCGCTGACGAAGTAGACAGGCCTCTGCACTCCAAACGCATGGCCTTCTTCGCCTCGCTCGACCACAATAGCACTGCTGACGACATGAGTTGTTGCCGCAATGTAAAGTAGTAGATCCTCCCCTGGCAACGGTGCTGTGAGGATTGGAGGTGACTGCAGATGATGTTTCAGATCTTGCAGAGCCCGCTCAGCCTCCTCCGTCCATTGAAACTTATCCTGTCGTTTCAGGAGCTTGAAGAAGGGTAGTCCTCTCTCCCCGAGCTGGGAGATGAACCTGTTCAGGGCCGCCATACAACCTGTTAACTTTTGCACATCCTTGACTGTGGCCGGAGCCTCCATATCAGTGATGGCAGTGATCTTCACAGGGTTGGCTTCAATGCCCCGGTTGCTGATGATGAACCCGAGCAATTTCCCTGAAGGTACGCCGAAGACGCATTTGGTGGGATTGAGTTTCCACCGGAATCTGCGCAAACTGCTGAATGTTTCCTCCAAATCCGCGATCAAGTTATCGGACTCTCTGGTCTTGATGACCACATCATCCACATAGGCCTCGACATTTCGATGCAGCTGATCGGCGAAACACATCTGGATCACCTGCTGATATGTCGCACCTGCATTCTTCAACCCGAAGGACATTGTTTTGTAGGCATAGGTCCCGTACGGGGTGATGAACGCGGTCTTGATTTGGTCCTCCTCCTTGAGCGCAATCTGATGATACCCTGAGTAACAATCAAGAAAACAAAGAAGGACACATCCAGCCGTCGAATCGACTACTTGGTCAATGCGCGGCAGCCCAAAATGATCTTTTGGGCAATGCTTGTTGAGATCGGTGTAGTTGACACACATTCTCCATTCATTGTTCTTTTTCTTGACAAGGACGGGATTCGCTACCCACTCTGGATGGATTACTTCTTTAATGAATCCAACCGCGAGAAGTTTAGCGATCTCCCGTTTAATGGCCTCACGCTTGTCGTGGGCAAACCTCCGGAGGCGTTGCTTCTTAGGCGTGGCCTTCGGGTGTACATTTAAAGCATGCTCGATCAACTCCCTGGGCACCCCTGGCATATCCGCTGGTTTCCATGTGAATACGTCTCGGTTAGCCCGAAGAAAGCTGACGAGCGCGAGTTCCTATTTATCACCCAAGCCCGCGCCGATGATGGCGGTCTTGGATGAATCTCCCTCCTGGAGCTGGATTGTCTTGAGGGCCACATCATCAGTCGACTGGATGCTCGACTTGTTGGCCTTCTTGGAAGGGATCTCTAGCCCAGTCTGGGAGAGCTGCTGTGCGGCCGCGAGTACTTCTCCTGAAGCATCTGGCACCCGAGTAGTCGAAGCGTACTGGATCGCCTCCTGATCGCAGTCATATGACTTCTTCAAATCGCCACGGAGGGTGAGCACTCCACCGAGTCCTGGCATCTTAAGAAGCAGATATACATAATGCGGCACTGCCATGAACTTGGCAAGCGCCGGACGACCCAGTATTGCATGGTAAGAAGAATCAAAAGTAGCCACTTCGAACTTGATGAATTCAGTATGATAATTCTCCCGCGTGCCGAAGGTGACTGGGAGGACCACCGTACCAAGCGGGTGCGCCGCATTACCTGGGACGATGCCGTAGAAGGGAGACTTGCTGGGAACCAGCATCTCCTTGAAGTTCAGGCCCATCTTCTTCAAAGTATTGACGAAGATGAGATTGAGCCCACTCCCGCCATCGATGAGGACCTTGGTAAGCTTGACCTCTGCCACCACCGGGTCCAAGACCAAGGGGAACTTGCCCGGCTCGGAAAAGCTCGTCCACTGGTCATCACGAGAGAACGAGATGGGGACCTCCGACCAACGGAGTGGTCGTGGTACCGCCGGCTCGATGGACAAAATCTCTCGGAGGAGCAGCTTCTGATCCCGCCTGGAACAGAAATCCTCATCTCCCCCGAAGATGACGTTGACCACTTTGGACGCATCCTGAAATTTCGGGTTGCGCTCATGATCCTCCTGATCATCGTCTTCGGGATCCTTGTCGGCAGGCTTCTTATTCTTCTTGCCACCACCAGAGTTGCTGAACGTCCTCCGAAGGTGGTAGCAGTCAATGGCAGCGTGGTTGGCGCCCGGGTGCCACGGGCATTTCTTCTGCAGGAGCTTCTCGAACTCCTCCTGAGTTGTCGACTTCTTGCCCCGTGAAGGACGATTGATAGCCGCGATGACATCATCTGGCTTTCGTTTCCGGGGTGGCCCAGAATAGTCCCGCTGGCCTTTGTCGCTGCGGTTGTCGTTTGGGCGCCGCAGATTGCTATCATGGCGCCGCGGGAACCGCTCCCACATCTTCTCCTCCTGCTCGGACCAATCGTGCATCATATCACGAAGGCCCGCAACAGTTTTCGGCCTGTTCCGCCCAAAATCTCTGTATATGCTCGGGTCGGTGATGCCGTTGTAGAAGCAGTCGATGATGTCTCCTTCGAGATGTTCGCGATGGTGGCGCGGACGTCGAAGAAGCGACGCGTGTAGGACCGTAGAAGCTCGTTACGTTCTTGCTTGCACTGGGCAAGATCGTGTCGAGTACCTGCACGGGTAATCGCTCCCTGGAAATTGTCGATGAAGACCTTCTTAAGTCATTCCCAGGAGTCGATGGAGTTACTGCCGAGGCTCTCCAGCCAAGTGAGCGGCGCAGGGTCCAAAGCCATCGGGAAGTAGACGACTTTGGTGATATTTGAGCCCCCCACGACATCAATGGCCGTGGAGTAGCAACGGAGCCACTGCTGGGGAGCCTGCTTGCCATCGTACTTGGTGATGCCGATCGGCTTGAAGCCCTCCGGGTACTTGTAGCTGCTAAAACGAGCAGAGAAAGCAGGAAATCGATCGCTACAATCAGTACCTTCAGCTTCGACTTCTTCGCGAGTCTTGCGCCTGGAGGAGATCACGGTGCGTGCGTCGCGACCATCATTGATGTGCTGGCGCAGGTCCTCCGGAGGAGGTCGTCGGCTAGCCTGTCGCGGACGACCCCCCTGCGGTGGCTGTTGCCTCCCACCAGGGGCCTGGCTCGCGCGTGCGTTGTCGTTGCTGATCTGATGTTGAGGACGACCACCAGTCGTTCGACTGCGGGCCTAGCTCCGGCTCTCGCCCACGTGCTCTTCCCGGATGACGGACACCGGATTATGCTGATCCAATTGGATCCAAGCCCTCTGCGCATAGAGGAGTGCTTGACGTACCTCCGGGTCGTGGCTGCGCTCGAGGATGGCCGTGACCCTGGCAATGTTGGCCACCGGAGTCCTGAAGCCCCGCTCGCTTACGGCAGCAAACTCGGGGTCGAGCTCGCGTTGCATAGATCGCCTACGCTCGTTAGCTCTCCTCCGCCGGATTGTTCAGGCCCTGTTCCTGGCCCTCCGCGCCTCATGATCGGCGTCATTCTCATTACCGGCGTTGGCTGTGATCTCATCGTCGGAGATCACGTCAAAGTTATCGATGAGGAGATCCCCACCGTCCTCGCCTTCTTCGGCCATCAGCACCTGGCGGGAGGAAAGTTCATGAGAACTTTCGTCGACTAGCTCCGTCGACTCCTCCGCAGCGGTGGCCAATGGCCTACCTTCCTGGAAAGGCAATGGCTCGAGGTGAGCCACGAGCCGGCTCTCTGCCTCGAGTAGATTGGAGAACTTCATGCCCTTCCAATGCACGATGTGCCCCTTTGGCGAGGAGGCGATCACCAAATTACTGGGGCCAGAACAACCCGAAGCCTCCCGACACACAGTGGCTTCAGGGTTTCCGTCCCGGAGCAGCAGGTCCAGATCCTTCTCTAACATGAAGAGGGATCCAGGCGCGTTAGCCTCCTGAAGATCAGTAGCCGATTCGCACAAGCCGGGTTGAGTCCGACCATGCGAATCCCTAGATTGGAACAAGTCCAAACCAGGAGAAGTTGTCGCGACACCAGAAGAAGTCGAGCTTGGAACAGATTCCATCTCGACCTGTGCCGCGGAAGCGTGGAGCGACGAGTTATCGAGCTCGTCGACAAGCTTGTCGAGGCCGCTGCGAAGATCCGCAACGACGGTTTTTGGCGTCATGTCGACAAGGAATCGCCGAAAGTTGCCCGCACCATCTGCGATGCAAACCCACGAGCCAAAAACAAGCGTCGTACCCTAAGAGGGAACTGACCTGATGAATTTAAAAGATGCCATCGAGCTCGCCGGTGGATCTTCAACGCGCTCCCCTACCTGGCGCGCCAGCTGTCGGTGTTTAACCGGCTGCCCACCGAGGGATATACCCAAGGTGGTAAGTTTTGGGTGAGGGAACGCCGAGATTAGGAACTCGAAGGTGCAAAGAACACAAGACTTTAGACAGGTTCGGGCCGCACGGAGCGTAACACCCTACGTCCTGTATGGTGGTTTGTATTCTCTTTGATGTAGATTGACCTAATGATCTTCTTTTTTGAGGGGGGTCCCTAACCTCCCTTATATATCCGAGGGGTCAGAGTTACAAAGATGCTAACCAACCCCCTCCGAGGGATCACACCAGAACTGGTCTCGAATAGATCCTCTCCGTGTTGGTTAGCTCTATCTCCTATTTAAACGGGATAAACAAGAGATAAACAAAATGAATAAGAGATAAGACGGGCTTAATCTCTTAAACTCCGTAACATGCCCAGCCCGGTGGCCTGGGTCTGACAATAGGTGCTTATCTAGAATGAATAATCACCTAGAACTCGAAAGCTAAAATTTGAAATTAAGGATCTACTCTTTATTGCTTTTCAGCTGAAATTAAACCCAGAACCATTATAAGCCTTCATAAGTCTTGTTACATGGCTAAGTATATCATGAATCGGGTAAGCCTTGCTGAGTAATAGTATACTCAGCCTTGCCTTGTAACTTGTTTATAGGTATTTTCCCTGAGGACTCCACTCTGCTTATGCTATGGCCCTATGCTCTCCCCGATGGTTGGTCTGTGGAGTGGGATCCATCCCCGGCCAACACAGGTCCCTTCGAGTGATGTTGGGCATGGGCTTAGCTCAAACATCCGTTGTGCGATGTCTGTAGAATCGCGTGTATTTTCCGCTGCAGATACTATAACTTTGGAAAAGTCTTGTATAAATTCGAACTAGTTAGGTTTTTATACTATGGTTGTATGCCATGTGATATTATATCTGTGATGTAAAAAGGGTCGGCATTTGTATCTCTGGACTCGCCTTCGTGTGAGGTACCTTGTTTGATCCTGCATTCGGTGGTTTATCGGGACGTTACCCGACAGGCCAAGGGATTACATTGTTTGAAGTACGTTGGAGCCCTTGAGAGAGGACTTGTGTACTTGAGCCGGTGTAATTCAGGTTGGTTCTGCCACAGCCATCACCCAAGAAGATTGCATCTCAGCCCGCCGGGTAGAAAAGAAGCGGAAGACACCCACTGGACCCTCAACGGCGCAACCGTCAAGGTATCGGTTGGTCCAGAACACCGCTACTCGAGCACCACCTCGAAGCAACTTGCCTGGCAGATGGGTAGCCAGACCACCCCAACAGGCATGATTTAATCAACCACCGACACCACAACCTCAGCAGCAACAACAACAGGGTCCGCGACCGAGCTTTCCACCCGCCAACCAAGGAAACAACAACTATCGTTGTTTCAACTGTGGCAGCCCATCCCACTTCATCAAGGATTGCCCTGAACCTAGGAGATCCTTCCAAGGGCAAACATCCAACCCAATCAGCAAGGGCAAGGGCAAGAAGCAAGTGGTCCAAGTCCGCCAGGGAAGGGTGAACCTCACCACTCTCTCCGAATTCCCTGAGGGGACACCAATAATGACGGGTACTTTCTCTATCAACCATCAACCCGTGATTATACCTTTTGATTCTAGTGCCACCCATAGTTTTATCAGTTCAAAATGTGGAACAAAATTTGGCTTGCATCTTTATCCTACTAGTGGGGCCTATATGATAGCAACTCCTAGCGGTAAAATTTCCTCAAACCAAGTTTGTAGAAGCGTGCCAATTCAAATGGGTAGAAATCTGGTGAGGACAGATTTACTGTTATTGGACCTAGAAGGAATGGATGTTCTCTTAGGTATGAATTGGATGACCCAGCACCATGTGTCATTAGATATCTTCTCCCAAAACATGGAGATAGATTCACCTGAGCACGAACCTACCATTCTCTATCTTCCACAACAGGAGTACATCAATTCTTGCACCTATGCTGCAACCGGAATCAAGTTAAAGGATATCCCTATCGTTTGTGAATACCCAGATGTCTTCCCAGATGATTTGCCTGGAATGCCCCTGGACCGGGATATCGAATTTATCATTGAACTGCAGCTCGGCACAGCCCCTATCTCTAGGAGAGCCTATCGTATGCCACCCAATGAGCTTGCCGAGTTAAAAATCCAACTCCAAGACCTCCTTGATAAGGGTTTCATTCGTCCGAGTGCATCTCCATGGGGTTGTCCAGCCTTATTTGTGAAGAAGAAAGACAATAGTTTAAGGCTATGTGTAGACTATCGCCCCCTCAATGCGGTAACTATCAAAAACAAGTATCCTCTACCCCGCATTGACATTCTCTTCGATCAGTTAGCCGGAGCTAAGGTATTCTCTAAGATTGATCTTCGTGTGACAGTTTATGTGCTTGTAAGTTAGACATATATTTGTTAGTGTGAAATATGTGTTTGGTTGTATAAAGCTTGTGTGTGATATGTGAAGCTTTTGAAAATTTAAAGTGCAAGTAAAAAAAGGGTATTTTTATAAAAAAAAAATCTAAAAAAAATCTAGGGTTGTTTTTGTAAAATGTAATTGGACAGAAGGTAACTTCAAAATAAGAGAAGGGTGGTTTTGCAAATATATTTTTCCTTAATCTAATCCCTGTAAAAAATTATATATTTATCCAATAGTTGTATTCAAAAGGTGTGTGTTGAAGTGTGTAAAAATTTTGGGTAAATTGGTGATAATAGGGGTATGTATGTGATTTTACAAAAGTACAAGTCCTTTTATGCAAAATAGGTGATTCACAAAAGTAACTTTCCAAAATTACTAGAAGTAAAAAGGTAATAATGTCAGCAATCATGATTTACATAGCATCTTGCAAAAAGGCCCAATGTTATATGTAAGCTATTTTAACAAGGACAAAGATTTTATAAAATTCAAATTTAGTCCAAGTCTTAAAATAAAACTTCATACTTTGAGTTTTGGAGTTCAAATCCTAAAACAAAGTTGTAGAGCTCGAAAAGTTGTACAACTTTCATTTTGGTCACATTTATGTTTGAGCCCTAGAACAGTAGTTAAATTTGTTTTTACCAAGAGGTCCCTGAAGATTTCTAAAATTACAAACCAATCCTTGGAAAATCCACTTTGTCTTCCTCCTCTGGCGCTACTCTGCTCGTCTGAACTGCGGTTCACCGCTGTTCCTCCACCCTCGCCACCTCCTGCTGCAAACAATATCCACGTGTCTTCCCACCCAGGCAGCTGTGCTGCTCCTCCATCCTCTCCACCTCCTCCACCGTGGACTTATCCTCTCCTGGCGTCTCTATTTTTGTTTCTTCCACCGGCGGCCTATTTCTCTCCTGCCTCCAGCCGTATCCCCCGGCCACTCCTCTCTTTTTCCTCCTCCACTGGCGCGGGATCCAGGAGCACACGAGCGCGGGAAGTGCGGCGCTGGTGCTGGGCGGCAGCGCTGAGCGGCCAGAGCGCGGGCGTCGCGGGAAGCTGCGGGTGAGCTAGGCACGGGCGCCAGCGCGAGGAGCGGGCCGGGCGCGTGCAGCAGGTGGGCGGAGCGCGCGTGGGCTCGGGTGGCGCGCGGATGCGCAGCCCAGGAGCGCGGTGGGCGGTGCTGGTGCAGCGCTGGCGCAGGCCCCGGCAGGCGGAAGCGAGTAACGCAGCTGGCGGCGCGCACGCGGGTGGCACGGGCGCTGCGCGTGCGTGAGTGCCAGCGGCCCAGGCGGAGGAGCGCGGCAGCAAGCGGAGGCGAGCGCGCGCGGGTTCGGGCAGCCGGCCGCGGGAGGAGCGGCGGCTCACGGCTGGGCGAGCGGCCCACGCACAGGAGGCGCAGGCAAGCCGGCGTGGCAGATAGGCGTGCGCACGGCCGGAGCTGCTTGCTCCTCTGAACTTTTTTTCCCCACCGCCAAGAACCTCCTGTTGGCCTTCCTCCTCACCTTCTGACCCTTCAAACGGACTCCTGGTGTGCCACTCGAGCTCCCCGGCTGCCGGCATGGCTTGCTCTCACCGGAATCGACCCCCCCACGGCACCTCCTCTGTTTCCCGTTTCAAGCTCACAGGAAGGACTTCGTGCAACAATTAAGACAAGGTCAGGGTGTTTTCTGCAAGTTATAGACTCACAGAAATAGTGCTGTGTGGGGACCTATATGTAAGAATGTTTGTTATTTCATGTGAGAAGCGCTGTTAACTTGTAAATTCAATAGAAAATAGTAGGAAATTTCAAAAATTGCAAAACCAATTTTGTTAGAAATTAGATTTGGAGCTCTACAACTTCTATTAAATGAGTTTGTTATGAAATCAAATAGTTTTGAATCTATCTTAAATCTAAGATAAGAGCGTGTAATAACCATAGCTTCTGCATGATTAGCTTTGTTGATCCTGATTTTTGGGTATGCAATCCCTATAGATTAAGTATGAATCGATAAAGAATTTTCAAACCTAAGTTTGTTTTGTAATTTAAATTCTTTTAAGTTGAGTAATTCAATTTGTTTTATAGTAGAATTAGCTAAGTCTAGTCTATTCAGTAAAATCTATCTAATTAGATCTTTTGATTAAAATCTTTTAAGTATACAATTGATTTGTGTTTAAATTTTCAAAACTTTATAACCCTAATTATCCAAGCTTCACATTCCAATTTGAATTTAATTTTAAACTTGAAATATTTTAATTCCTATTTTCAATTAAATCAATGCTATAATCATGAATTGAATGTAAATGATTCAGATCTTAAGTTTCCTTTTTGTACCATGAGTTCCTGAGTGTTAACCTTTTGGATTGCAGCTAATTTTTAAAATATAGCTTGTGTACCTCGTGTTTAGCCTTGTGTAAAAATCTTCAAGTCTTTTCCTGCTTTTTAGCTATGGAATTTAAGTGCCTTTGTGTTGTATTGTTGAAATGTTTGTTTGTAGATTTTAATCTTGCTAGGACCTTTTCTGTAAGCTATAACCCAAATCGGCACATGCCTAATCGGCACCCCTCAATCAGCACACCCAGATCAACACATCCGATCGGCACACTCCGATCGACTAGAACTGATCGGCACCTTCCGATCGGCTATACCCCCAATCGGCATATCCCGATCAGCACATCCCGGCCTTTATCGATCACATACCTTTAGAATACACTTATCGACTACATACCTATCGGCTAATCTTGCCGAAAAGTAGTCGAGCTGTTGTGCACAAATAGTTGTTTAAGTTAACACTTCAAGTATTTAATCGGCACGATATAGCCGATATAGAAAACCCAAATCGGAAAACTAGTTGATGTCTTAACACATTTTGGCAAGAGCCGATGCACTCACGGACTAGATCCGACGATGCCCACATTATCAGCTAAAAGCAACTGATAAATACACCGGCACAGTACCGCCGATGTCAAATCGACCAATCTTTTGAACGCAGCCGGTTCAGCACCTGATAATCGGCTGACAGCCGATTCACACCAGATCGGCCAGATCCGATCAACACTGTAGACAGCCTTCTGAAATAGCCAATACGCACACAATCGGCAGCCGATGCCGATGCCCTGTAGATTATGGCTAGCCGATGGCCACACCTATCGACTAGGTACTCTGTCGAATTAAAGTGTGAATCGGCTAGGTGTGAACCTTTGTTAAATAACCGATTTATCTAAGTTTTCACGCTAGATCTTAGGATTCTTGCTTAGGGCTAATCCAAGCTGATTTCAGTTGTTTCCCATAGCGGTCAAATATGGCCGGTCAATCATTAGTTTTCCCATCCTTGTCCACACACTGTTATCAGCCGATTTATCGGCTGAGAGATTGACTATATGCTTACCGGTTACATACCTTCAACCACATCCTCCTTAGTCTAATTCCACACTTTTGGTCTCACCAACCTAGTTTAATATTAGTGTTTTGTTACATCTAAATTCTTGAAATAGGTCTAACTTAGATAACCCCATCGGCTGTACAGCACTCAATTGTTGTATTGATGTAATCCAGCCGATGCAACCACATCTAGTTACCTAAGATAACATTTAAACACATCTTAGTTAGGCACAACCAATGCAGAGTAGGACAATCAGCTACACACCTGATTCACCAATCGGCTGAATACGCTGAGACACAGGCCGAACGGATACATAGTTCGACTAGTCTATCAATACACCATCGGCTAGTTACTCACATTAGTCAACTAGCTATGCCGATACATCACTCGACTAATTCCACTCGATGTATAAATCGGCGAATGTGCCGATACACTAAATCGGCTAGAATGTCAAATCACCGATTGACTAGTTTTACTAAAGCATGAATTCGCTATGCTGATACGCACGCGATCAGTTAAGTACACCGATGCTCACACAGATTAGTTAGGACACAACCGTTTTAGGAACCATCCCTCTGCTAAAGTGATCGATGTTTTCATCGATCAATCAGAAAACCAGTACACCTGTCAATCGGCTACCCAGACCAAAGTACATAACCTTGGATCAGTAAGATCGCACAGTAGGCACGCCTCTGTTAGACATAACCAAAGCACGTCAATCGGCTAAATCTGATGCATCCTCATCGGTTAAGGCCAAGATCTATATACTAACCAATTAGATAACCAAACATGCTACCTAATGAAGTTAGTATAGATGTTTAGGGTAAACCACCCTGTTGCTTAACGTAACTAGTTAATTTAGTTAATACTCGATAAATGACTGCCCAGTGCAGGGTAGTTAGGTTGTTTGTCGAAATGTAATGTTCTTTTATTTGGATTGCAACTATATTGTGAATTGAAATGAAAGTGTATGCATTCATTGAACTCCATCTTGCATATCATATAGACTCGACCACTCTCGCCGACGGAGATTATCAACTGATTTTGGAACCAGAAGGAATTTGTTCTGAAGATTCCAAGAACTTCGTCGCGGAATTATCGGAAGCCCCGAACCAAAGTTCGGAAGATCTTAACTTTACTGACTTCAGCCCCACCAGTAAAGGCAAGCCCCGGACATAACCCCTACTTTACTACACTGCAACCTATATTATTTACATATATTTATATGCATTAAGTTCTTAGGAGTTGTTTGGAAAACTTAGTTGCATTACTCCAGGAACCAATGTATTGAACACTAGAACTCGAGTCCGACTAGCTGCTCTGCTTATAGGACCGGTAGAAGTCGAGTGATTTCCTGTCACTCGCGCGATATAGGAATTGTAATGTTTACATTCCTGTTATCACTATAAGGATGCCGGACGGGAGTTTTATGAGGTATCATGGTCAAGATGATACCCCGTCTGTGTTGTTAAATTTTGATAAGGTCGCAGTGTGTGGTAGCGGTGGTTAAGCGTTTGAAAGTACTAGCCACATGCCGTGAAATATGGTAAGCGGTAAGCCTAGTAACCGATCGGCCCGAGGAGTGGACATACCTCCCACCACATGTATTTGCTTCTTTTTGTTACTTTGTTCGACGTGTAGGCATATGTGTTGCTGGGCAACCAGGAGTACGGGTTTTGTAGTCGCGCTACAGACGTACTTCCTGCACTTTGGATGTGCATATGACCTGCAGTCGCTTGTGGTGGATCTGATCCACGAGTCGGAATGAAAGGCAAACGGTTGCTTCGGAATTACCCTGTGGTGTTCCAAGCGTGTGTGTTAGGTTTACCTTGCAAGGGTTGAATCTCGATTCAGAATCATCCGCCTCTCACGATGAAATGAGACTGCTTATCCCTTTACCACATAGAGTAACAAGAGCAATTATATGGTTATTAAAGATGATGTTTGACCAAAGATTTTTACCATGCTTGAATAGCTTTAGGTGCTCATCTAGACTGAATAATCACATAGAACTTGAAAGCTAAAAGTTGACATTAAGGATCTACTCTTTGATGCTTTTCAGCTGAAAACTATACCCAAAGCTAAAAGCCTTCATAAGTCTAGTTACATGGCTAAGTATACCATGAGACGGGTAAGCCTTGCTGAGTATTAGTATACTCAGCCTTGCTAGTTGTATATTTTTCAGGTGATATCTATGAAGACCCTACTCTTTCCTTGCCTTGGCCCTGTGCTCTTCCAGATGATTGGTCTGTGGAATGGGATCCGTCCCCGGCCAGCACTGGTGATATCAAGTGATGTCATGCCCGGGCTTAGCATGACATCCGTCTTGTCGACGTGCTGTAGATCATCACGTATGATTTCCGCTGCTAAAAACCATAACTTTATCAGTTTGTTCTGTTTTCTCTAAATTTGAAACTTTGCTCTATTGTGAGAACTCTTGTAAGGTGATTCCCTGTGATGTAAAATATAATGGTGATTGTATCTCTGGACTCACCTTCGTGTGAGGTAACCTTATTTGATCCTGTGTATCGGTGGTTTATCGGGACGTTACCCGACAGGCCAAGGGATTATACCGTTTGAAGTACGTCGGAGCCCTTTGGAGTGGACTCGCGTACTTGAGCCGGTATAATTCAGGTTGGTTCTGCCACACTTCGTTCCGGATATCATCAAATTAAGATCAGGCCGAGTGACATTCCAAAAATAGCCTTTTCTACCAGATATGGACTATACGAATATCTAGTCATGTCATTTGGTCTTACCAATGCTCCAGCCTATTTCATGTATCTCATGAATTCCGTCTTCATGCAAGAACTCGACAAATTTGTTGTGGTCTTCATTGATGACATTCTGATCTACTCTAAAAATCCGGAAGATCATGCAAAACATCTTCATGTTATTCTTCAGCGATTAAGAGACCACCACTTGTACGCCAAAATCTCCAAGTGCGAGTTCTAGTTAGATAATGTGAAGTTTCTGGGCCATACTATCTCCGGTGACAGTATATCCGTTGACCCCAGCAAAGTACAAGAAGTGATGGATTGGAAACCTCCAACATCAGTCCATCAGATCCGTAGTTTTCTTGGTCTAGCTGGCTATTATCGTTGCTTCATTCCTGATTTCTCCAGAATAGCCAAACCTATGACCGAACAACTAAAGAAAGGTGTTAAATTCTCCTAGGATCAAAAATGCGAAGATGCATTCCACACTCTTAGAGACCATCTTACGACCGCCCCGGTCCTGGCTCAACCAGATGTGTCAAAACCCTTCGACATTTATTGTGATGCTTCAGGAACCAGACTTGGTTGTGTGCTTATGCAGGACAACCGAGTAATTGCATATGCATCACGAGCACTCAGGGTTCATGAATAGAACTACCCTACCCATGATCTTGAACTCGCAGCTGTCATTCATGCCCTAAAGATCTGGAGACATCATCTGATGGGTACGAAGTGTCATATTTATACTGACCACAAAAGCCTCAAGTACATTTTCACACAAGCAGACCTTAATATGAGGCAAATACGCTGGTTAGAGCTTATCAAAGACTATGACTTGGAAGTACATTATCATCCAGGCAAGGCCAATGTCGTTGCGAATGCACTTAGTCGCCAGGCACATTATTCTTGCTTATCTGTGGAAGCTTTCAACGAGACTCTTTGTTGGGAAATGAGAAAGCTTAATCTAGAAATCATTCCCCAAGGTGACTTGAACCATCTCTCAGTTAAAGCCACGCTTAGGGATAGCATTGTTCTAGCACAACAGCGCAATAAAGGGGTCAGAATCATTAAGCAGAAGATACACAAGGAGAAGGGAAGAATAAGTGCTTCCGAGTAGATCCAGAAGGAGTTTTATGGTTCAACGAACGTATCATTGTACCCAAAGACCATAAGCTCCGTAAACAGATATTCGACGAGGCCCACCTATCTAAATTCTCTATGCACCCTGGCAGTACGAAGATGTACCAGGATCTGAAACAAAACTTTTGGTGGACTCGTATGAAACGAGAAATTGCCAGGTATGTCTCAGAATGTGATATCTGCCAAAGAGTCAAAGCTAGTCATCTGAAAACTGCTGGTATTCTTCAACCTCTATCCATTCCCTCTTGGAAATGGAAGAATATCAGTATGGATTTTATCGTTGGCTTACCCAACACTTCTCTAAGGCATGACTCCATTTGGGTAATCTCTGATCGATTGACCAAGACTGCACATTTCCTTCCCGTGCATACTACATATAATGCCAAAAAGTATGCGGAAATCTATCTGGATCAAATCGTTCATCTTCATGGAGTACCTAAGATGATCATTTCTGATCATGGAGCACAGTTTATTGCTCGGTTCTGGGAGCAACTGCAACATACTCTTGGAACTAAGTTAATTCGAAGCTCCGCGTATCACCCTCAGACAGACGGACAAACTGAAAGAGTAAATCAGATTTTGGAAGATATGCTTAGAGCCTGTGTCCTTCAGTATGACAAGAACTGGGACAAATGTTTGTCACTAGCAGAATTTTCCTACAACAATAGTTATCAGACAAGCATTAAGATGGCTCCGTTCGAAGCATTGTACGGTCGCCGATGTTGAACTCCCCTGAGTTGGTCACAAACCGGCGAACGTAAGATCTTTGGACCCGACCTGGTTATGGAAGCAGATGATAAGGTGAAGACTATACAAACTAATCTAAAAGCAGCCCAATCTCGATAGAAAAGCTACGCTGACATACGAAGAAGACCATTACAGTTTCGAGTCGGAGACTTCGTATATCTTCGAGTATCACCTACCCGAGGTGTTCAAAGGTTCAGCGTAAAAGGGAAACTTGCTCCTCGTTATGTCGGACCCTTTGAAATTCTTGAAATCTGTGGACCCGTAGCTTACCGTCTTCAACTCTCTCCTCAACTAACGGCCATCCATGATATCTTCCTATCACACCCGATTTATAAGAACATAAATCGAGCAATCATATATGCGCCAGGATCAAGTCACGCATATATACAACAGATTATCAAGATATCACAACACATGTCACGAATAAAAGCGTATAAATTATAAAATGAATATCTTTATTACAACTGAATCAAGAATCAGTTCAAGGAATGCGGAAGCGTAAAATGAATACATGAAGAGCTGGGCGCCACAGGGACGTCGACTGGGAGACAAACGCCTAGAAGTCGTCGAAGCCGCTGACGTAGTCCTCCACATCGCCTGGTACTGAGCAGCAGTCGAAGATGTCCCAACGAGGACAGAAGAGAGGAAGAGGCAAGTGTGAGTACAAACTCGTACTCAACAAGTATAACACGAGTATGAGGCTCTAGGGTTAGCCGACTCAACTGCATTAGCTTTTAATCTTGGCAAATTTTATTAAAGCTAATTACTACAAGTAGATGAATTACCATAAACCCAATTGCATAATAAATTAATCAATATTAATTAAGAACTACTGAGAAACATCCGAACCAAACCACCCGGGGAAACCTCCCTAATCAAAGGTTGATAACCCCACTAATCAAAAGGAGGATCTGGGCCGCTCATGACTGTGAGCACAGCTGATATATCAGTTTTACACTCTCGAGAGGTTGCACAACTTTACCCACAAGTCGTGAGCTACGCTAGTTGTTCATCACACTTCCTTAGGTGAGATGGCTAGCAAGCACACTACGAGACCGTTACAAAGGATCACGTTGGTAAGGTGTAACCGCTAAGGATTCTGGATCAGCGACGATGGGGCCCACCTCCGGGGGTACAAGACACACAGCACAGACCAAGCCGGAGGAGTAGGGACCATTGAAGCTTACCACCCCTCTTGCCCACGCAGGTAAGTTACTCCCAAACCAAAATGACCTAATAAGTAAGTCAAGACCGTCCCATTCCAGTCTTGTGGTTGCGCGGTTGTCCCAGGTTGTCGCTCTATGAACCGGTCCTTATGGAGAGTAGCCAACCAAGCACTAAGCACCGTGCTGGCCCCCTAAACCAAGTTTCTAATAAAAACATATTTTAAGGACGCACAAACCACTCAAGCACACAGCACAGAGGGTCGGCTCCAGAATGAAGTTGCATAAGACCATTAATCAAATTAATTAAAAAGGACCAAGATATGTTATAGCGCAGCAACCTAGCACAACTAACCAAAATGCAACCCAAAGGATATATATAAAGGATATAAAGTGGCTAGGAAAGTCCTTATAGGCATACAGTATTAAAATGCAGTATGAAATTGTATTTAAAAGTGATAGGATGTTCATGTTATACTTGCCTTCCTCGTACTCTCCTGGCTGCTGCTCAAACTGCTCGGAAGAAGGCTGTTCCTGGTACTGCTCCGAAGGCTCGACGTCTACTCACGATCATCAAGCATGGTTCACACATACACACATGCACAACCAATAGCAAACTATAAGAAAAATAGTACACCAATACAATAGAACAGCATACCAAACTAGCCTAGAACTATTCTACGCGTTTCAACGATCGCGTGGACATAAAGAACACCTAAAATGGAGCTAAGACGCGAAAACCACGCTTGAAACAAGATACAGGGACCTATTTGTAAGAAAACTGGAGGTTCCAAGGGGTTCTGCGCAAAAACCGAGGGTCTAGACGCAAATAATGGGTAGACACAGGGGCTAGCACTCAAAAACCCAAGGCATGGACTGCGGGCACTAATTCCAAGAAGCTCAGGGGCCTAAAAGCATAAAACAGGACCTAACCGTAATTATTTTAAACTACGGGTGGACTGCGGGTTGATTCCTAAAAAGCGCAGGGGCTCTTTAACAAAACTATCACAGCTGAGGGGTGTCTTCTAATCTGGGCCGTCGTGTCTAGATCGGACGGTTCGGACCCAATCTAGTTCGGACGGTCCGATCTGCACGGCGGAAAGTCCGGACGGTCCGATCTGGAACAGACCGGTCCGATCTGGCTGGCTCGCGGGGACGGCGGAACGGTCGTCGGAATTTGACTCCCGCGGCGACGCGCGGCTCGGGCTCGCCGGAGCTCGGCGTTCCCGCCGCTCCGGGGGCCAAATCGACCCGGGCTTGGGTCGGGCGTGATCCGCGTGACAAGCGCGAGCTACCTAAGGCTAAAGTGTGGCAGAACCAACCCGAATTATACCGGCTCAAGTACGCGAGTCCACTCCCGAGGGCTCCAACGTGCTTCAATCGGTATAATCTCTTGGCCTGTCGGGTAACGTCCCGATAAACCACCGATACACAGGATCAAATAAGGTTACCTCACACGAAGGTGAGTCCAGAGATACAGTCACCATCACATTTTACATCACAAGAAAATTACTTTACAAGAGTCTCCAACAATAGTGCAAAGTTCCAAATTGGGGAAAGTTATTACAAACTGTTAGAGTTATGGTTTTTAGCAGCGGAAAACATACGCGATGACTTACGACACGTCGTCAGGATGGATGTCATGCTAAGCCCAGGCACGACATCACTCGGTATCACCAATGTTGGTTGGGGACGGATTCTATTCCACGGACCAATCATCTGGAAGAGCACAGGGCCAAGGCCAGGGAAGAGTAGGATCTTCAAAAACTTAACCTGAAAAATATAAAACTAGCAAGGCTGAGTATACTAATACTCAGCAAGGCTTACCCGGGATTGGGTATACTTTAGCCCATAACTAGACTTATGAAGGCATTGTAAAGGCTCTGGGTTTATTTTAGCGGAAAAGCAACTAAGAGTATAATTTACTTTCAAGTTTTAGCTTTCAGATTCTAGTTTGATTAGCCATTCTAGGTTAGCACCTATACTAAACAAACATGATAGATATTATCATCCGTCAAGATTATCTCATCATCAATTACACTTTTTACTCAATGTGGCAGAAGGGATAAGCAGTCTCAATTCTCGTGAGAGGCGGACGATTCGAATCGAATTTAACCTTGCAAGGTAAACCTAACACACACGCTTGGAATACCAACAGGGCGTTCCAAAGCAACCGTTTGCCTTTCATACCGGGTCGTGGATCAGGTCCACCACAAGCGACTGTAGGACCGTACGCACACCCAATGTGTGTAGGACATATGTCTGTAGCGCGACTACACAACCCGTATTCCTGTCTGCCTTGCAGAACGTACTCCCACACGTCGGTGCGTGTGAACATAACATAAAATCGAGTGGTGGGAAGTATGTCCACTTGTCGGGCCGATTGGTTACTAGGCTTACCGCTTACCATATTTCGCGGCATGTGGCTAGTACTTTCAAAAACTTAGCCACCACTACCACATGGATCGACCTTATCAACTTTTAACAAAACAGACAGGGTAAAACTTCAGGTCATGATGCAGCACATGACCCTGTCCGTCATCCTTATAGTGATTGCAGAAATGTAAACATGCAACTCCTATATCGCGCGAGTGACAGGAAATCACCCGACTTCTACCGGTCCTATTAGCGGAGCAACTATCCGATAAGGACTCGGGAGCATTACATTGGATTCCTAGGATTCATGCATCTAGGGTTTCACTTCAATTCCTAGACTTAATGCAAAATATAATATAGATAGACATAGATTGCAGTGTAAATAAAGTAGTGGGATATGTCCGGGGCTTGCCTTTACTAGTGGGTCTGAAGTCAGTAAGTTAACATCTTCCGAACTTTGGTTTGGGGCTTTCGATAAACCCTTGGTGACGTTCACTTGGTCTTCAGTAACATCCTCCATAGACTCCGGGGAGATCTCGTAGGTACCGTTGCCAAAGTAATCATATCTATATGCAATGCAATATTTCATTCAAAGTATGCACATAAAACTACCTTACTTCACAATTCAATTGCAATCCAACACTCATATAACATACTATTTACATATCAACCAGAAAGATCGGAACTAGACTTAGATAGAGCCTTAGAGGGATAACTAATTAGAATCGGCTACTTGTTGAAGATTACAACAGAGCCGTTTGGAACAACAGGGGTTTAGCTGATTGATGAGCGCATTGGGTTCTCAGATTAGATGATCGATGAAAGCATTGATTACTTTGGCAGAAGGATGATTCCTAAAGCAATGGTCTTGACTAAGATGTGCTTAAGTGTTATCCTAGATAACTAGGTGTGGTTATATCGACTCGACTACGTCAGCACAATAATTGAGTGACGTACAGCCGATTGGGGTGTGGTTAAGGGTATATGATCGATAGGTATAAAACTGACCTCTCAGTCGATAAATCGACTGATAGAAGTGTGTGGATATGGATGGGGCAACTAAGGATCGATCGGCCGTGTTTGACCGATACGGAAAACAACTAGAATCGGCTTGGGTCGGCTGATGGCAAGAACCCTAAGATCGTGTGTACACCTCAGATTGATCGGCTATGTGATAGCCGATTGAGGACGGAATAACAGAATGTTACCGGCAGTAGCCGATACTAGAAAGATAACAATCGTTCCAGCTAACCAGCCGATGGTAGAAACATTTCACAAGAAATGCATCGGCTGACAGCTGTTACGCAGAAACATCATAGACTTAAAGAAAACAGATGTTAAGTGGCTCGGTTGATAACCTGCCACTAAAGTATAGCTGTCGAAACATATTAGCTAAGCAATAGATGCACACGAACTAACAAGAATCTATATACAGCAAGGAACTTAAGGAAACAGCAATCAAGACGAGGATAGCGTCTTGACGGTAGGGATATGAGCGTTTGTGTGATGTATTAACTAATTACCACACTTTTCCACTTGAAACATACATCCTATGATTTATCTTTCAGCTAAAACACATGCATACAATATATGGTACAAAGAAAGCATTCATTCCCTAACATTTAACATAGACCACAGATCAAGATTTTCAATTCAAGAGCATAACACAAACTTGTAAATGTTCACTGATTTGAAACAAAGAAAGTTTTGAAAATTTTACAAAGGACACCCTAGAACTTTCTAAAACATAGCAATCAAGTCCCTGATCCGGGAGAACAGGTAACAGAATGTTAACGATGATATCCCGGCAAAGGAATCGCCGGCATTAAGAAGATTCAGAGAATCAGGGCAAACCTTGGGGTAGCCTTGGTTATGAAGAAGAATACGCGGAAAGTAAATTCCCGCGGTGAATAGGATTGGCGACGATAAGATGAGCTCGACAATGACGAGATCCTGAGGATGACGAAGAAGTTTGTCGGGGATGGTTGCCGTGGGTGGAAGATGGCCGAAGGGGTAGTCCCCGTAGTAACTTGTGGTCTTGCTTGGCGATCGACGAGAGAAAGGTGCTGCTGGATGTTGTGGACTCCTGGGACGAGATGATGGAGCCGAATGGGTTCGCTATGCCAAATCCTCCGCGAACCTCAAGATCCTCCTGCTCACGGTTTGAACTTCCTCTGTCCATACACCCTTGGCTCTTGATCTGCTCGCGCGTGGCCTGTTGTCTTGCACATACACGCGCCTGCTGAATCGAGTCGAGCCGACCACCGGCAAAACACTTCCGCTGGCACTCACGAACGCGCCGGTTCAATTCCGCTCGGACCTTCAGGTCATGTAACTCCGCCGTCCCTTCCACCTACTGCGACGTCATGTGCTTGCCGCTACAATTGCCTCTGCTGCTCTTCTACTCCCTTGTGCGCGCTTCTGCGGCACGCACGTCCGCTCTTCGCTACTCCGCCTGATGCCGGACCTGCTCTCCGTTCCGACCTTGTCGTGTCGCAGGTCCCTTCGCGGCCGCCCTCGCTAAACTACCGTCGTGCGCGGCCTCACTGCCCTCCGTGCGGGTCTGCTCTGAGTGGCTGCACTTCAGTTTCATCCGCGCACGCCTGAGCCGCGCGCGTTCCTTGGTCCGTGTCGCGTCTTGCTTGCACCGCCCGTGTGCCGCGGCCGCCAGCTCCGCAGCTGTTGCCGCAGCTCCTTCCGCGCGCACGCTTCCTCCAGCCCACCCCCGGTGTTTTGCTCTGCCCAAGCCATCTCCGTTCGAGCCGAGCTTCGTTCCTGTGTCTGCCGTTAGCGCCTGCCTCCGCTTGGGCGCTCCTCGCTCTACGCGCCACCCAACGCTCGCGCTATGCCGCAGCCACCTGCGCGACATCTGCTTCGGGCCCGCCGCTCCCTATGCCTGCGTCTGCCGCGGCCCGCCCAACACCTGCCGAGCCGCCACCGCCTGGAGCCGCCTGCTCCCGCGGCCGGATGCCTTGCTCTGGCGCCAGCGCCGCTCGCCCTGGCCCGCCACCTGCCCGCGCCCAGCTCCGCTCGCCCCGCGCCGAGGCACCGTCTGGGCGCCGCCCCGCCAGCGCCCAAGCCGCCGCTCTGAGCCCGCCTGCCGCGCGCGCCTGGAGCCGGCTCGCCCGCTGCCGCCCGGGGCAGGAGCGACCCTAGGCGCCGCCCTGTGCTGCCTGTGCCGTGGAGGCTAGAGAGAGGGGAGAAAGAGGCAGAGAAAACGAAATGCGGCTGCCAGTGGAGAAAGGAAAGAAGGAGACGGCAGGGAACAGATAAGGCAGAGGGAGAAGAAAAACAGAGAAGAAAGGGAATTGGAACTTCCCAAGGACTTAAGCGCAAAATCAGAAAATTGCAGGGACCTGTCTGTAAAACCAAAATTTCCCGTTGATTTAAAAACCAAATGAAGAAATGCCCAAAATGAAAGTTGAAGAGTTTTTCAAACTCTACAACATTGCTTTAGGGCCCAAGTTCAAAAACTCAAAATTTATATTTTTACACGTGAAGTTTTGAACAAAAATTGGATTTGAATTACTTTTGTCCTAAAGAGCGTAATTTTATAAAATTCAGGACCTAAATGCAAGCATTTATGACATGTCCTGATGACGGGATAGAATCGTCATAATGATTGGATAGACATGTAATGATGACTTGCACTTTTACACTTTAGCCCTGAGTAACTTTGGAAATTACTTTTGTAAATCAAACATTTGCATAAAAGGACTTGTACTTTTATAAAATTACACAAACACCCTTGTTTTTACCACTTTACCCAAAATTTTTACACACTTCAACACACACATTTCAAATACAACTTTTAAATAAACATACATGTTTTTACAAGAGATATCATAAGAAAAATATGTTTACCAAAACCACTTCTCACTTATTTTGAAATTACCCTAATCCAAATACATTTTGCAAAAACAACCTTTTTTTTCTGTAATTACAAAAGTTACCCCTTTTTATTTGCACTTTTAAATTTTCAAAGGTTTCACATAAACATACACAAGCTTTACACTTAACAAACATATATTTCACACTAACAAAATATATGCCTAGCATTACAAATACACGAACTGTCACATAAAGCGAGGCACGGGAGGGGTTCTAGTGACGAGCACGACGGCGGGGGCGGCTCGGCGCGGCGGCGCAACGACGGCGCGCGCGTTCCGAGGGCTAGGAAGGATCCTGGGCTTGGAAATCTAGCGCATAAGCTTCGGGGGTTTGATGTGATGCTCACCAGGGGCTTGCGGAGACCGGAGCTGCGGCGGAAGGAGGACGACGACGATGACCAGCGGCGGAGGGGTCGGGCTCTCGTGGAGGAAGGTGATGCCGAGGTGGTCGGGGTCCTTGGCTTGCGTAAATCGGCTCCGGGGACTCCTGTGGAGGTAATCAGGGGGTTAAGGGAGCCCGCGGTTCACCGGCGTCAAGGAATTGCGGCGGCGGCCGTGCTCACCGGTGGCGGCCTTCGGGAGGAAATTCGGACCGAGGAGCGGGCCGAGATTGCGGGTGAAGGGCGCTGGAGCTTCTGGGTGGTGGGGTGATGCTGATGCGCAAGCTCTTGCGGCCCGTGGCGCGGTGGAGCGGCGTGCCCATGGCAAGGCCGAGGATGCAGCGCGGCGGAGGAGAAGGGCAGCAACGCTAGGGTTTTGGGGCGGCTACAGGGTAGGGGATGAGATGCAGGGAGTTGGGGATCCTATTTGTGGGGCGATGGGGCAACCTCGGCGTGCAGGCCCGGCACGAGGGCTCGCCGAAGATTTCGGGCGGTCGTTGTGCGGCCGGTAGAGGGAGGAGGAAGAAGGGGCCGACAGATGGGGCCGGCTGAGGGAATGACCGAGAATTGAAGGAATGACCGAGAATAGAAAGAATAACTGAGAATAGCAGGAATGACTGAGAATAGAAGGAATGACTGAGAATAGAGGAATGACTGAGAATAGAAGGAATGACTGAGAATAGAAGGAATGACTGAGAATAGAGGAATGACTGAGAATAGAAGGAATGGCTGAGAATAGAAGAATGACTGAGAATAGAAGGAATGGCTGAGAATAGAAGGAATGACTGACCTACCTTCCTGTTTCCTTCCTTTTCTTTTTTTTTATACTCTAACCATTCAAACAAATCTAGTTGGATTCAAATAAATTTGAATTCAAACCCTACAACTCAACACAAATAAAACAATGCTCCAGCATGAATGCACAAGCAAGTTGATCCTATAATGAATTTTAATTACTTGCGTTATAAAATTACTTTAAATGCGAGATAAATTAGAGAAAAACCCTGGAAATTTTATTTAAGCCCAAATAAATTCCTCAAAATTTAGGAAAATTACATTAGGGTGTTACACTTCCATGTGTCTCAACTTAGGAAGTGCGTCAAAGTTCCTACCGAGATCATCGATTCCCAAGCCATCGAAATCGAACCTGATCTAACCTATGCAGAACATCCAATTAAAGTATTAGACACCAAAGAAAGAAGCACTAGAAGAGAAACCATCAGGATGTTCAAGATTCAGTGGAACCATCACACGGAAGAAGAAGCAACATGGGAAACCGAATCATATCTTCAAAATAATTTCCCAGACTTCCTTCCAGTCAACCTCCAAACTTGATCGTTCAATTCCATCTTATTTCAGAATCTCGGGACGAGATTCTTTTTAGGGGGAAGGCTGTCATACTTAGGTACTTAGTGTTGTCATACCCTAGATTTTAGTATGTAGTGGTGTTCAAAATATGGTGAAAGTGTGTTTAAAAATTTAAATGATAAGGAAGAAGGGTTGTTTATATAATTATAAATTAATAAAGGTTGTTAAATGGGTAAGTATGGAAGGTAGAATTTAAATGTATGAGGGTTGTTTTGCAAAAGTCAAAAACTTGCATTTAAATCATAAATATAGGTGAAACTACACCTAGGATGTAAATGTAGTGTAGTTTTTAAATAGGATTTATGTAAACTTTAGAAACTTTGCTAAGTTTTATATTAATTCCAAATCCTTAGCTCTTCTGCAAATGAACCTTAAATAAAAGTTGTAGATTTAGATAAACCCTACACTTTTGCTTTTGGGCCCATCTTCATTTGAGCTCTGGTTTGAAAGTTACTTATACATTTCAGTGAGGTCCCTACACTTTTAGAAAATCACAGATTAGTCCTCGTCTTCCTCCTCCAGCCCCGGCCTCCTCTGTTCTCTCTGCGCCCTAGTGCCGCCGCCGCTCTGCCAGCCATGTGCAGCGCTCCCGCCACCCCCGCGCCGCTCTGAGCCCTTCCGCGCGTCCTCCCCTGCCTCGCCGCCACCTTCCCGACCCCGAGCTGGCCCACCCCTGCTTCTTCCACGTCGCACCGCCGCCGCCCGAGCTGCCACGCGCGCCGCCGGCGTGCCAGCTCCTACTCCCGTGCGACCACATCTTCTTCGAGACCCCGAGCACATCCTGGAGCTCGTTGCGCACTCGCTCTTGCATTTGCACACACTCATTTCGCTCAGTTTCTCCTGCTCCAACCACCTCCCCTCACCGGACCCCCCGCCGCGCCTCCTGGCCACCGTCGTCAGCCATCCACGCCACCTCCAAGCTCCAATCCAGTGCTCCTAGAGCACCACTATGACTCCCTGCAACTCATCGACACACCCAATTCCATTTTCTTGCACCCGAGCGACGTTCCCCGCAGCGCCGGTGAACTCCAGTCCCGCCGCCCATTCGGCCTCGCTGTCGACCCACTGGTACAGGGCCTCTTCACCCCGACCAAGGGCACCAGCAGCACCACACCAACTGTAGAGGCTCCTCGACTACTTCCCCGCCACCCTCCGGCATCCCAGCCTGCAGAACGCCGGGTCGCCAACGCCACCGGTGAGAACTCGAGCCGCCCCACCGTTGATAGCATCCCCGCACTCTCACGAAGCTTATGCGTGCCTTGTTCATCCCTGTTCACCGGCCCCTCACCGGGAACACTGCCGCGCCGTCACGGCCGCCGCCATCCATCATCGCCGGCCATGCTCCGTCACTTGTCCTGGTGCACATCACCCACCCGTGAGCACAGTAGATCATGTAGATCGTGTAGGACCAGTTTTTCCCCGGCCAAACCCTCATCACCGGCGAGAACACGCCGGTCAGAAGCCACGGCCGTCGTCTTCTGTAACGCCCGCGTTTTTACCTTATTCAAATTACAGCACAAATCGCTCGCTAGAAAAATTCTTTCATCAAGCTCAGATCGCTCCTAAACCCTCTATCGTCCGAGCTCTTAATCGCCCAAAACATTTCCCGATGTCCCGCCGTCTGACCCTCGCGCCGTGCTGCGTGCTCAACCCTGCGCTCGTGACCGTCGCCGCGAATCCCGCTGACGCAGCCCCCGCCACTCGCGCGTCGCGCCGCACTCTCGCGACTGTCACCGCGAATCCCGCCGACGCAGCCCTCCCTCTCCCTTCCTTTCTCCCCTGTTCCTTTTTTCCCCCTTCTTCTTTTTCCCCTTTCTCTTTCTCCTTTCCTGCTCCTTCCCTCGTTCCCCTGCACACACAGCACGACGCCGAGCAAAGCTCGACGCCGAGCACCCGGCCACCACCCCCTCCCTCCATTGACAACTCCACAGGAACGGCCTAACTTGGCCCCTCCTCTGCGCACGCCGTGCCCCCTTGCCGTCTTGGCGCTCGCGCTGCCCCTGCGTGCCACGACGCCGAGCAGAGCCAACCGCCGTGCGTCGCCTCGCCACTGGCCGCCCCCCTGTGCAGCGCGTCCCCCAGGCCGCCCCTCCCCGCTACGCGCCACCGATCGCCCTGCGCATCGACGACTCAGAGCCACCACCGCCCCCACCGCCATTACTGGCCGCCGTGCTCCGGAGCTCGCCGGCCTCCACCGCGCCCCCTCCTTCCCGCCCTCGCCGGCCTATAAATACCCCCGCGCCGCGCCCCGCCACCACCACCGCCTCTACCGTCGCCCCTAGCTCCCCCTCCCCGGCCCTACACTACTGCCGCCACCAGGCCCTCTGCCCGCCGCCCCTAGCTCTCGTGGGCAGGCCGCCTCGCGCCACCCCGGCCCGTGGTGAGTAGAGGAATAGGTCCCCCGTGCTCCCCTCTCCGTTTTGCCCCCGCCCCCGGCCGCCGCCGTGCCCCGGAGCTGCCGAAATCGGCGCTGCCGCCGGCCCCTCTCCCCTCCTCTGTTCCTGGTAACGGGAGGAGGAAGAAGGGCACATTTGCCCTGAGCCCCCTGCCCTTTTGCCTATCCCCTTAAGAGCCCCACCTCTCCTTAATCCCTTTTTCCAAATAAACCCCATGCTCATTCTATTTAGGAAATGAACCCCCCCTCCTATACAAAATAATTACGGATAAACCCCCGACCTTTTCCAAGGTACCCTAGGTATTTCTAGAAATTCTAACCAAGCCCTCCTCTCCCAACAGTAATTACAAATCGGTCCTTGGACCCTTATCCCTTCCCTAAAACCCCGTTCGGCCTATTATTTCATGCGCCAAAAACCTTCCGTTTGCCCCGACACTTTACCACGCCATTTCTATCATAATGTCGGCCATGCCATCAAGAAATCTACCAAAAATATTCTTTCTACCATTGTTTCTTAAGTTATTCTTGATTCGGGCTCGAAGATAAAACCTTTATTTCTTTTTATGTATTGATTGATTGTTTATATGCGCCGTAGATCACAAAGCGACCGAGGGGGAACCCGTCGACGAGCAATACTGCGAGCAAGAGTCCGAGAACCAGTGCCGTGAGCCCGAACCTGAAGGACAGTACCTTGATCAGGACTTCCCGGAAGGCTTTGTGAATGGCAAGTCCAATCCCATCCTTTGATGCATGTTTATCCCAGCTTTATAAATACAACCTGTTGACCTGTTTTATAAAATGCATCATTTTATTGCAAGACCTGGTTGGATAGCCACCCCTTGATTGTTATGACCATTCCCTGATGACCTAGGATTTGCCCTATTAGATGATAACTACTACTAGAGATGTTTATTACCTGTTATTCATTTTATTATATTTTAAACCACAACCACAAGTGCTTTACTGAAAATAAGGGTACGAGTGTTTCGAAAGATAAAGTGGGATTTTGAGAAAATAAAGTAAAGACATAGTCTGATGAGATGGACGGCGTTTTCTATGTGAAATGCCACTAGTGTGCTCGTACCTTTGTGGTTGAGCATGGTCGGGAGATGTCCGTCTGGTCAAAATAAGGACGAACTGAGGTGTCATCTTGCCTAACCCATTTATCGTACAACCACTCGACCGTTGTGTGGGCAACGGCTTAGCATAATCCGCACTAGTTGTTCTACTAGCCAAAAGGAGAGCGGGTGAGCAACGGGAGACCATGGAAAACGAATACGATCTGTGTGAGTTATGTTCCGGTTATGACTTTGATGGGTCATTAACCCCATGGTAGCTTCCGTATTGGCTAGTTGGATTTAGCTAAGGTGGGTAATGGCTTCGTTAGGATCCGCCGCAGCATTAAGGTGTTCGTAGCGCGGTACCCTACTTGTGGGTAAAGTGTACCCCCTCTGCAGAGTGAAAAATCTATTCAAATAGCCGTGTCCACGGTATTGGGCGCGTTACGGCATGGTCACTTCAATAGATGTTTTGGGATGATTGGTTTTGTGGCGTGAGATGTTTTGAAAGTACTAGGCAGTTGTGCAGTCAGCTACTGTGGACGCGGAGTCCGGTGGCATTAAAACTTGGATCCTTGGTGTAGGATCAACTCCACCTATTATTCGATTACCGTAAAAATGTCTTGAGAAAACTCTTTTATTAAAATGAAACCTCGCTTTATCGCAAATAAACCCTAACCTCACCCTTGATATACCCGTGCATGATCTCTATTATTTCCCCTACGCGGGTGTGGTTGGACTTGTTGAGTACCCTTGTACTCACCCTATATATATTTGTGGTTTTCTTCAGAGGAAGACCCAGACTTCGTGATCGAAGACGTCGAATAGAGGTTGTGTCTGCGCCCAACTTTGCCTGTGGTGTTGGCCCTCCGCAAGATGCTTCTGCTAGCGTGTTACTCTGAGCCCGAGCTGGATCCCATGTGGATCACGCTTTGGTGTATCACCATAGCTGTTTTATTACTAATTATCGTTTGTATCGAGTGCCCACCTCCTCAGAGGTTTGTACGGTAATGTACCATCTGATGTAATAAATGTGTATCAGCCTCCTGGGACTGATTTTTATATCATATTTAAGTCACCTCAGATGAGGGGACGCTTCAGGTGGTATCAGAGCCGTAGGTTGGCCATAGGACGCGACCCTTAAGACCGAGGACGTTTTCTAAAGCTGTTTCCCACTAAATCTTTCCCCATTTAGCTCACCTTTTCACACGGCACTTACCTTTGGCCCTTGTCTGATTCCAGATGGCTGACAATGGATGGAGTGACGGGATCTGCCACGTAGAGCCTGGCCTTCCGAAGTTATTGCTACTCAGCCTAGGATGCGTCGGAGTTGTGGACCCACCGGAGTACACCTACCGGGAACACAGCTTCCAAGGAACCCCTCGGTGTGACCTGATGATCTTCGTGGGAAAAAGCACGCTTTACCCCGATGTGGATCCCTGGTTCATCTCCACCACTGGCTTTGGGTTCCCAGACACCTTCCGAAAGGCTGCCCGAAAAGCCCTGCGACGCTTACGCGTGGTCTATAGGCATCATCTGCAGCGAACTCCTATGGGATTTTTCCCACCTGCCGGAGGGAGAGGACGCTCGTGGATTGCCCGGATGAGAGGATTGGGGAGGGAAGAAGAAGAACTAGAAGATACGGTTTCCCACCTATCCATTTACCTCACCGGCCTAGACTGACTTTACAGCGAACAGACACAACAACTGAAGCACCAAATCCATAGGGCAGAAAAAGGCAGAGCAAGAGTTGGAAATTCAATGCACGAGAGCAATAGAAGCTGAAGCTCAAGCTGAGAGTTTCCTAGCCTCTCTCCGAGACATATGGCAAAGCAACGCTCAAGAGAGGGAACGTGTCGAAGCACACAGAAGAGAAGCTGGGTTACTGGAAGGAGAGCCTGAGGAAACCCACTGGGATAAAAGCACTCAGACCAAAGGGGAGGCATTGGAGCAATGTCTTCCACCAAAGAAGCGACCTAACCGGATCGGGGAAGGATTCCCTTGGGGAGAGTAGAGTACCTAAACTAGAGCTATCACCTTAGTAATAATGTATCCTGGGAAAATGTACCCAATCCTAATAAAGACCATCTGTCCCTTTTGTACCCTACCTTGTGCGCAAAGCTTGTTCACTCTACCTTTGTTTTCAGATGGATGAGAATGGGTGGACCCAGGGCATTTGCCAAGAGGAACCTAGTTTTCCCCGCCTTTTGATCAACTCCCTGGAGCGCCTCGGTGTTACCGAGCGCCCAAGGTATTACAGCAGGGGGTACAAACACCTCGGTACTCGTCGCTGTAGGGTGGTTCTCTCCATCGCCAGAAGCACCCGCCACCCCGACATCGAGCCGTGGCGAGTGACTGCCACAGGGTTTCAACATCAGGATGCCTATCCCTTGGCCATCAGAAAGGCTCTTCGTTACCTGTGCCGGATCTTCGAAGAACACCTCATTCCCACACCAATGAGGCTTTTTCCCCCGGTCATCAGGACGCAAGTCTGGCAGGCCCGCATGAGGAACTTGGAACGGCGCCGCCAACAAGAAGATCTTTTGTACCATGTGGTCGCCTACCTCGTCTCCTTGGATAAGCTCTTCGACGAGCAAGCCCAAATCTTAAGGGAGCAGACCCATCGGGCCGAACAAGCTGAGCTTGCAGTGAGGATGCACCAAATTCGGGTGGCTCAAGCCGAAGCAAGGACCGCGGCCGCTATAAGTAGCGAAGCCGTCGCTCATGAAAGCCTTAGGCAGATCCAGGATCGGCGCATGTAAGAATGGACCAATGGTGGAACGCCCGTCCCGGCAATCGGGGAGACCCAAGTTCTAATTGGAACACCCATAACGGGATGGGGAGGACTTTTTAGGACCCCGCAAGCTTCACCTGAAGGTGCTGGAAGGACAGCTGCAGCCGTAGAAGGAGGAGCTGTCGAACAGCCCCGAGAAAATGGGATCCTCGAGGACGACGAGGAAGAGCTACTCATTCCACTGGAAGTGCACTCCGCCCCGGAAGACGACTCGCCCCGGCAGTAGCATGCCTTGGAAGTACCCCGGGGATGAAGCCGTTCCGGCACCAAGCTTAGAGTTGTGCCCACCCATCTGTCGTGCCCTTTGTACCAGATCGTGTAGTGCGTGTTTTAGCTGTACTCCCCCAAGTGTTGTACCCCAGCGTAATAAATAAAACTATTTGCACTTGATGCTTGTTAGTCTGTGCGATTGCCGGCAGTAGGTGGAATCTGCCTTTTCAAAAATAAAATATCACTTAATTTCAAATCTAAGTCTCATAAGGGTTTTACCCAATCCGCAGACGGCCCCCAGGCGTAACAACAGGGCCTTCCAAAGACGGGCACATGCCACTCCAAGTGCGGAGAGACAACAGGGTACGCAAGGACAAGCCCCCGACCAGGAATATCAGGAAGAACAGGAAGAACAGGAAGTAAGCCAGCAGGGAGGAGAAAGCCAAGTAGGAGCACGACATGCCCCACCCCCACCAGCCATAGACCTGATACAAGTATTAAACAACCAGAACCTCCTGCTGGAAGCTTTGACCAATGTTATCACCCACCCAAGGCCCCGTGAGCAGAATACAAATGACAAACTGATAGCTTTTCTGAGGACCAAGCCACCCACCTTTGCAGGATCCTACAACCCCTTGGACGCAGATGACTGGCTGCGTGTTATCAAGAGGAAACTCGAGCCGTTTGAACATGGAGACCGTGACAAGGTTCGTTTAGCTGCTCACCAGCTCACTGGGACTGCTTTGGCTTGGTGGGAGAACTACTGTGCAGCTGCTCAGGATGCCTCCACTATCACTTGGAAGGAGTTTGTGGATGAATTCCGTCGCTATCACATCCCAGCAGCCACCATGAAGCGCAAGGCAGATGAGTTCCGTGAACTGCAGCAAGGCAACAAGTCAGTTGAAGAGTACACATACCAGTTCATAGAACTAGCTCGCTATGCACCGGAGGAAGTAGACAAGGATGAAAAGAAGCAGGATATGTTTAGAAAGGGGTTAAATACAGAACTTAAGAAGCTGCTCTCCCCATGCATCTACCCAACTTCAACACACTGATGAACATGCTATCATCACCGAGAGAGCCATGGCAGAGGAAAAGAGAGACAATAAGCGTAAGTTCCTAGAAGCCAAGGCTCGCCAGCAGGACCGCTTCCAGAAATCGAGGCACTTTGGCCCTCCAGGGACAAGTCCCAAGCCCCTATGCAGTATAGGACCCAGCCACAAGCTACTGGCTCTCAAGTCCCCAGCACCCAGCTTAGACAGTTCAAGAGCCAGAACACCATGAAGGTCCCACAGAGTAATGCAAGCCAAGTTACTGCCAGCAGCAATACCCGAGCATGCTTCAACTGCCGTGAGACAGGGCACTTCATTGCCAATTGCCCTTATGCCAATAACAAGCCGGCAGCACCAACCCTCTCCAACTCAGTGAATGGACCAAGGCCAGCTTTATCAGGAGCCAATCGTGTACCCATCCGCAATAACAATACTGGCAACAACAACCAGCAGATGGGGCCGCCCTAGCAGTCCTTCGGACGAGCCCGCAGCAACCACATCAACGCGCAAGAGGCTCAGGACACTCAGGGCGTAGTGCTCGGTGAGTTTCTAGTCAGCTCAGTTTTGGCAACAATATTGTTTGATTCCGGAGCATCACATTCATTCGTATCCTCAAGTTTTGTGGAAAAGCACAATATACCTACAGTGCTACTTAAAACACCCCTATTAACCCAAACACCCGGAGGTGACATTAAGTGCCGACTGGGTTGTTCTCGGGTAAGGATCATCTTAAGTGGGGTAGAGTTCCTAGCAGACCTAGTAGTACTTAAGTCTAAAGGTATAGATGTGATCCTTGGAATGGATTGGCTAAGCCTGCACAATGGCCTTATAAGCTGTGCTGACAAGGTGGTACACCTAACCAACCCAGAAGGAGTACAAGTAACCTGCCACACTCGGGGAAGTGGACCGGACCCAATGGTTTTTAGCATGGAAGCTAAACTCTTGGAAGAAGTCCCAGTAATAAAGGAATACTTAGATGTTTTCCCGGAAGAACTCCCGGGGATGCCGCCAGATAGGGATATAGAGTTTGTCATTGACCTTGTCCCTGGAACCTTCCCTATAGCTAAGAGACCCTATAGGATGGCAGCCTCTGAATTGGCAGAACTGAAGAGACAGCTGGAAGAGTTACAACAGAGTGGTTTCATTAGACCAAGCTCATCACCATGGGGAGCTCCGGTCTTGTTTTTCAAGAAGAAGGACAGAAGCATGAGGATGTGCGTGGATTACCGTGCACTAAATGAAGTCACCATCAAGAACAAATACCCCCTCCCCAGAATTGATGACCTCTTCGATCAGCTGAAGGGAGCCAAGTATTTCTCCAAGATAGATCTAAGGTCGGGATATCACCAACTCAAGATTAAGGAAAGTGATATTCCAAAGACGGCCTTCATCACCCGCTATGGGCAATATGAGTTTACCGTGATGTCCTTTGGACTCACCAATGCACCTGCTTATTTCATGAACCTCATGAATAAGGTGTTTATGGAAGAGTTAGATAAGTTTGTCGTGGTTTTCATTGACGACATACTTATTTACTCCAAGAGTGTCGACGAACATGAGCAGCACCTACGAGTGGTTCTGGAAAAGTTGAGAGTGCACAAGCTCTACGCCAAGTTCAGCAAGTGTGAATTTTGGCTTGAGAAAGTAGCATTTCTTGGTCATATCTTGACCGCAGAGGGAGTAGCAGTGGATCCCGAAAAGGTCAAAGCAGTCTCCAATTGGCAGCAACCAACCAATGTTAGTGAAATCAGGAGCTTTCTCGATTTAGCCGGATATTACCGGAGATTTATTGAAGGATTCTCCAGGGTAGCCCGACCCATGACAGAGCTACTCAAGAAAGAGAAGAAGTTCACCTGGACCGAGTCATGTGAGAAAAGCTTCCAGGAGCTAAAGAGAAGACTGACAACCGCCCCGGTACTGACCTTGCCAGACATCCAACGGGATTTCGTCATTTATTGTGACGCGTCCCGTCAAGGATTAGGATGTGTCCTTATGCAAGGTGGGAAAGTAGTGGCATATGCTTCCCGACAACTCAAGCCTCACGAACAGAATTACCCGACCCATGATTTGGAATTCGCAGCCGTGGTACATGCCCTCAAGATTTGGAGACACTATCTGATCGGGAATAGGTGTGAGATCTACACAGACCATAAGAGCTTAAAATACATATTCACCCAGCCAGATTTGAACTTAAGGCAAAGAAGGTGGTTGGAACTAGTTAAGGATTATAATGTGGTAATTCATTACCATCCTGGTAAAGCAAACGTGGTGGCAGATGCCTTAAGCCAAAATCTTATGTACCTAAGGATGCCCACCTACGAGAAGAAATGGCACAATTAAATGTGCACATCGTCCCCAGGGTTCCAGTCACAAGCTGAGTGTTCAACCCACTTTGGAGGACAAGATCAGAAAGGCCCAAGGTTCAGATAAGGACTTAATGAGAATCCGCATGCATACGGGAGAAAACAAGGCACCGGATTTCAGAGTGGATAGCAAAGGAACCTTATGGTACAAAGATAGAATTTGCGTACCTAAGGAAGGAGACTTCCGACAGACTATTATGGATGAGGCCCACAACTCAGCATATTCCATCCACCCAGGATCCACCAAGATGTATGTAGATATAAGGCAAAAGTATTGGTGGAGTGGAATGAAGGCGGACATTGCAAGATTCGTCACCCATTGTGACACTTGTCAAAGAATCAAGGCTGAACATCAGAAGCCAGCAGGATTGCTGCAACCCTTACCCATCCCGGTTTGGAAATGGGATGAGATAGGAATGGATTTTGTAGTGGGTTTACCCAAGACACAGAAAGGACATGACTCCATATGGGTAATAGTGGACCGGCTCACAAAGGTCGCCCACTTCCTACCTGTACGGACCAATTATGGTGGTGAAAAGCTAGCCCGGCTCTATGTGGACAACATAGTAAAGCTGCATGGTGTGCCTAGCAGAATTGTTTCGGATAGAGGAACCCAATTCACCTCTAGGTTTTGGAAAAGTTTGCATACGGCCATGGGCACCAAGTTGGATTTCAGTTCAGCTTATCACCTGCAGACCGATGGTCAAACAGAAAGGGTGAACCAGATTATGGAGGATATGCTACGAGCATGCGTCCTTACTTATGGCAAGGATTGGGAACAAAGCTTACCGTACGCTGAGTTTTCGTACAACAACGGTTATCAAGCAAGCTTGGGTATGCCACCATTTGAGGCTCTCTATGGGAGAAAGTGCAGAACCCCCCTGATGTGGTCAGAAGTCGGAGAGCGTGCCCTAGTTGGACCCGCACTCATAAAGGAAGCGGAAGAAAGAGTGGCCGAAATTAGAGGGAAACTGAAGGCCGCCCAATCGCGATAGAAGAGTTACTCAGACAGAAAGAGACGAGAAGTAAGTTTCAATCCAGGAGACTTCGTCTATCTCAAGGTTTCACCTATTCGAGGGACTCGAAGATTTCAGGTACGTGGGAAACTAGCCCCTCGGTACGTTGGACCGTACCGAATACTGGAGAAAATTGGGGTTGTGGCATACCGTCTAGAGCTACCAGAAGGAATGGCTGATGTACACCCAGTATTCCATGTATCCCAACTGAGAAGATGCCTGAGGGTACCCGAGAGGGAACGGGTGCCGGAGGAAGAGATAGCTTTACAAACAGATCTTCAGTACCAGGAAGTGCCTGTCAAGATTTTGGACACTATCATAAAAAGGACAAGGAACTCTGAAGTATGGATTTGCAGAGTTCAGTGGAGCAGACATGGGGTGGAAGAAGCTACATGGGAACGCGAAGATGCCCTTAAAAAAGAGTTTCCCCATCTGTTTAGGAACCAGCCGAATCTCGAGGACGAGATTCATTTTAAGTGGGGTAGGTTTGTAACGCCCGCGTTTTACCTTATTCAAATTACAGCACAAATCGCTCGCTAGAAAAATTCTTTCCTCAAGCTTAGATCGCTCCTAAACCCTCTATCGTCCGAGCTCTTAATCGCCCAAAACATTTCCCGACGTCCCGCCGTCTGACATCCAAAAATTAATCGCCATCTTTCTCTGTTCCTCGACCCGCGCGCCGTGCCGCGTGCTCAACCCTGCGCTCGTGACCGTCGCCGCGAATCCCGCCGACGCAGCCCCCCCCCCCCCGCGCGTCGCGCCGCACTCTCGCGACCGTCGCCGCGAATCCCGCCGACGCAGCCCTCCCTCTCCCTTCCTTTCTCCCCTGTTCCTCTTTTCCCCCTTCTTCTTTTTCCCCTTTCTCTTTCTCCTTTCCTGCTCCTTCCCTCGTTCCCCTGCACGCACAGCACGACGCCGAGCAAAGCTCGACACCGAGCGCCCGGCCACCGCCCCCTCCCTCCATTGACGACTCCACAGGAACGGCCTAACTTGGCCCCTCCTCTGCGCACGCCGTGCCCCCTTGCCGTCTTGGTGCTCGCGCTGCCCCTGCGTGCCACGACGCCGAGCAGAGCCGACCGCCACGCGTCGCCTCGCCACTGGCCGCCCCCCTGCGCAGCGCGTCCCCCAGGCCGCCCCTCCCCGCTACGCGCCACCGATCGCCCTGCGCATGGACGACTCAGAGCCACCACCGCCCCCACCGCCATTACTGGCTGCCGTGCTCCGGAGCTCGCCGGCCTCCACCGCGCCCCCTCCTTCCCGCCCTCGCCGGCCTATAAATACCCCCGCGCCGCGCCCCGCCACCACCACCGCCTCTACCGTCGCCCCTAGCTCCCCCTCCCCGGCCCTACACTACTGCCGCCACCAGGCCCTCTACCCGCCGTGCCTGGCTCTCGTGGGCAGGCCACCTCGCGCCACCCCGGCCCGTGGTGAGTAGAGGAATAGGTCCCCCGTGCTCCCCTCTCCGTTTTGCCCCCGCCCCCGGCCGCCGCCGTGCCCTGGAGCTGCCGGAATCGGCGCCGCCGCCGGCCCCTCTCCCCTCCTCTGTTCCTGGTAACGGGAGGAGGAAGAAGGGCACATTTGCCCTGAGCCCCCTGCCCTTCTGCCTATCCCCTTAAGAGCCCCACCTCTCCTTAATCCCTTTTTCCAAATAAACCCCATGCTCATTCTATTTAGGAAATGAACCCCCCTCCTATACAAAATAATTACGGATAAACCCCCGACCTTTTCCAGGGTACCCTAGGTATTTCTAGAAATTCTAAACAAGCCCTCCTCTCCCAACAGTAATTACAAATCGGTCCTTGGACCCTTATCCCTTCCCTAAAACCCCGTTCGGCCTATCATTTCATGCGCCAAAAACCTTCCGTTTGCCCCGAAACTTTACCACGCCATTTCTATCATAATGTCGGCCATGCCATCAAGAAATCTACCAAAAATATTCTTTCTACCATTGTTTCTTAAGTTATTCTTGATTCGGGCTCGAAGATAAAACCTTTATTTCTTTTTATGTATTGATTGATTGTTTATATGCGCCGTAGATCACAAAGCGACCGAGGGGGAACCCGTCGACGAGCAATACTGCGAGCAAGAGTCCGAGAACCAGTGCCGTGAGCCCAAACCTGAAGGACAGTACCTTGATCAGGACTTCCCGGAAGGTTTTGTGAATGGCAAGTCCAATCCCATCCTTTGATGCATGTTTATCCCAGCTTTATAAATACAACCTGTTGGCCTGTTTTATAAAATGCATCGTTTTATTGTAAGACGTGGTTGGATAGCCACCCCTTGATTGTTATGACCATTCCCTGATGACCTAGGATTTGCCCTATTAGATGATAACTACTGCTAGAGATGTTTATTACCTGTTATTCATTTTATTATATTTTAAACCACAACCACAAGTGCTTTACTGAAAATAAGGGTACGAGTGTTTCGAAAGATAAAGCGGGATTTTGAGAAAATAAAATAAAGACATAGTCTGACGAGATGGACGGTGTTTTCTATGTGAAATGCCACTAGTGTGCTCGTACCTTTGTGGTTGAGCATGGTCGGGAGATGTCCGTCTGGTCAAAATAAGGACGAACTGAGGTGTCATCTTGCTTAACCCATTTATCGTACAACCACTCGACCGTTGTGTGGGCAACGGCTTAGCATAATCCCCACTAGTTGTTCTACTAGCCAAAAGGAGAGCGGGTGAGCAACGGGAGACCATGGAAAAGGAATACGATCTGTGTGAGTTATGTTCCAGTTATGACTTTGATGTGTCATTAACCCCATGGTAGCTTCCGTATTGGCTAGTTGGATTCAGCTAAGGTGGGTAATGGATTCGTTAGGATCCGCCGCGGCATTAAGGTGTTCGTAGCGCGGTACCCTACTTGTGGGTAAAGTGTACCCCCTCTGCAGAGTGAAAAATCTATTCGAATAGCCGTGTCCACGGTATTGGGCGCGTTACGGCATGGTCACTTCAATAGATGTTTTGGGATGATTGGTTTTGTGGCGTGAGATGTTTTGAAAGTACTAGGCAGTTGTGCAGTCAGCTACTGTGGACGCGGAGTCCGGTGGCATTAAAACTTGGATCCTTGGTGTAGGATCAACTCCACCTATTATTCGATTACCATAAAAATGTCTTGAGAAAACTCTTTTATTAAATTGAACCCTTGCAGTGTAAAACCTCGCTTTATCGCAAATAAACCCTAACCTCACCCTTGATATACCCGTGCATGATCTCTATTATTTCCCCTCCGTGGGTGTGGTTGGACTTGTTGAGTACCCTTGTACTCACCCTATATATATTTGTGGTTTTCTTCAGAGGAAGACCCGGACTTCGTGATCGAAGACGTCGAATAGAGGTTGTTTCCGCGCCCAACTTTGCCTGTGGTGTTGGCCCTCCGCAAGATGCTTCTGCTAGCGCGTTACTCTGAGCCCGAGCTGGATCCCATGTGGATCACGCTTTGGTGTATCACCATAGCTGTTTTATTACTAATTATCGTTTGTATCGAGTGCCCGCCTCCTCGGAGGTTTGTACGGTAATGTACCATCTGATGTAATAAATGTGTATCAGCCTCCTGGGACTAATTTTTATATCACATTTAAGTCACCTCGGATGAGGTGACGCTTCATCCGAGTCCCTCTCCACATTGGAGAAGGACTTGGGCTCTCTACTCCAACTCGGAAAGCCCGAAGCCACCGCAAGTCAGGGGGGCTTTGGGTTGTTTTGGTGCCAATGGTCTGATGATCACCTCCACTCCAGAGGGGCGTCTCGTGCATTGGAAGGGCGTGAAACTTTCTGATCTACTCGAGGCCGAAGACCGACTTGTGGCACACCTCAAGCCTTTGCCTTTTTAGGAGGGCAGGCCATTAGCCACCGTGGCGGAGGAGTCGACTGAGCTAGTCAACGCGAGCTCTGATGAGCTCATCTCATGCCAGGTGCTGATGGCAGAAGAAGGCGAGGACCATGGCGACTTGTCCATCATCGAATTTGATGCGGTATCCGAAGATGAGGCCACAGCCAACGCCGGCGACGAAAATGATCCGATCGTGAGGCACGGAGGACCTGGAACAGAGCTCGCGCAGCTCGTCGAAGGAGGGTCAATGAGCGCATGCGATCCATGCATCGCGAGCTTGACGCCGAATTCGCTGCCGTAAGCGAGCGGGGCTTCAGGACTCCGATGGCCAACATCGCTAGGGTTACGGCCATACTCAAGCGCAGTAACGATCCGAACGTGCGTCAAGCACTTCGTTACACGCAGAGGGCCTGGATTCAGCTTGATCAGCAAAGGTAGCAAGGTTTGCTCACCTTCTTGAAAATTGACCTGCAACATGTTAGCAATAGCAAAGAAACTCAATATGGTATAGTTAGTTTCAATGCAAGTCATTTGCTGATCGCTTTGAGATACTCTTAAATGAGGTTTCAAATCTGAATAAATATACACCCGACGCACCATGTACTCTCCACAAGTGTTATATTTTCCAATTCCATAGAATAAACATTGATCAAAACATGGCGAAATGCAATTCTGAAATAATTTCTTCTCTAAACAATTTAGATTGCAAAGAATACCAAACTCGGTGTAACCCAAAGTATTCAAAGATGATATGAGTTTCAGCTCTTCGTTCTCATTATTAACTCAACGAACATGAGGAAAAAACATGTTCATCATTTAAATCAGATTGCACATGTCCATGTACTAGTTGTGTGGTAGATTTGAGTGAACTATGATCACACAACTCCTCTTTATCACTAGGATCAACAAGAAAATCACCATGTAACAAAGGCAAATCAGCAAAGAAATTGATTGGGGACCAAGCCAAAGTCTTCCCAATGTTCTCCACCAGGCCACCACGTCTCTTTTGGTGCAAGGAAAGAAAGAGTCCAAATCCAACACGTTTTGGATGTTGGATTCGGACTGCAGGATAGAACCAAGTTGTAATGGCTGCCACAACTTCATACGGACTCCGATTGGGGGGGTTCTTGGATCTGGACTCATGTCCATATCTTCTCCCGAGGCAGCTGCAATCGTTGAGTACAAAGACCTTTTCTGTCCATGGTGCTGCATCCTCTGATTTTGGACCGATGGGGTGTGTATCAAGTGGGGCACAATAGGGGCGTGTCCTAGGGTTTAGGGACGACCTCCACCACGTCCTGGTCATCCTCTACCCTCTCATATACCTCCATAGCCACCACAAATAGATTGGGTTTTGTTTTGTTGAAAGTTTAGCCATTGCTACTTGCTTGTAGATGCATGTGTCGGCTAGACCATCCGTTCTACTCGATTCAGAATCCCACCTTTGTGATTTCATATTGGTTCTTATCTCCATATTTGCAATTGAGTTGCTTGTTCTACTTGTTCTTACTTGTTCTTCGATTGCTTGCAGAACGAGTGCCCTAGTGGCCGGGTGTTGCGCTCCACAAGATCGCGGCAGCCATTGGAGGTGGTGTATCGGTTGCTAAGACGTAGCATCCTTAGAAGGCTGTAGTCGGGCTGTGAACGTTGTCTCCATTCGCCAATCGAGTTATCCATCTTCTCTCACCGAATGATTGGGAACAAACTCTAGAGGTTTCACATGAGTTGGTAATCAGAGCAAGGTTGTTGGGTGAGAGACTTCCAATCCTTCGCTGTTTTTAATTTCCTATTGTCCAGAAAAGCCAAAAAGAATTTTAGTAGATTAGTTTGCCTGCAATCCTATAGACTTGTTGAGCCTTTTACTAGTACTGTTTAGTTAGGGATTGTTGAGTCTTCGGTTGCATCGGTTGCGTTGAGTTGCTGGTCTTAGTTTAGTCCTTTAGAGTTTCAAGTTCTTGTCACCAAATTTTGTTTCGGAGTTTCAATTCAGCCCGGGAAGAAAACTGCTGTAGTTTCTATGTTCGGTATCCGATTTGGGAGTTTTAAGACCATCTAAAAATCTTAACTCGTGGTCTTTCCAACAAATCTAACCTTGATCACAAACTCCATCTAAGCGCTCCAGAATCGACTTGGAGATTTGTGCGTCTACCTGTCTAAAACAAGATTTGTCATTCTAAGTTGGTAGAGGTTGTATGCAATAATTTTTTTATTTTGGTTGCCAAACAAAAGATTTTATTCCCCTGAATAGAAAAGTGAAGAAAAAAACAAAAGAAAAAAAGAAAAGAAAGAAAAAAGGAAGAAGAGAAAAGGAAAAAGAAAGGGGCTGTTCTTTGTGTTTTTTTATTCTGGTGGTGTGTTGTGACTTCCTTTGTGTCCAGGTTCGCGCCTCTAGCACGGTCTAGGCTAGGACCAGCATACTACCGCCATTGAACGATTACTTAGCTTGCTTTTGTAACTAATGTGGTGCTAGTATTTCCTTGTGCTTCTTTTTTTAGCCCACCTACAGCTCCACATATCTGACTACAGCTCGATAGGTATTGTTGCTACAGCACCGATACACTTCTTTCCAGGTGCTTGACTTGTTTGTTGCCGACCCGTCCTGTTTTGGCTTGGTAAGAACTTGTAAGAGCTTGTATTAAACAAGTTGAGTTTGAGAGTTTTACAACCGACATATCTTAGTAGTTGACAGGAGGGTGTCGGTGTTTAACCAACTGCCCACCGAGGGATATGCCCAAGGTGGTAAGTTTTGGGTGAGGGGACGCCGAGATCAGGAACTCGAAGGTGCAAGGAGCACAAAACTTAGACAGGTTCGGGCCGCAAGATGCGTAATACCCTACGTCCTGTATGGTGGTTTGTATTGCCTTTGGTGTAGAATGATCTGGAGATCGTGTTTTGAGAGGGGTCCCTGTCCTCCCTTATATATCCAAGAGGCCAGGATTACAAAGATACTAACCAACACCAGCTAAGGAATCATACCAGAACATATCTCGAGTAGATTCCCTCTGCATCGATTAGCTCTATCTCCTACTTAAACGGGATAAATAAGAGATAAACGAGATAAATAAGAGATAAGACGGACTTAATCTCTTGAACCTCTTTAAACTATGTTATATACACAGCCCCGTGGCCCCAGATCTGACAAGCCCCCGAGCTCTTTGTAGCTAAGTACTACAGGCTTATCGAGTACTTTTGAAGTAGTCTTCGACTTCTTTTGAAGCTCCATCTTGAAGTCCTTCTTCGAGTACTTGCTTGGCTGCATCGAAGCTATGAGGTGCTCATGCCCCGAATTTTATTTCAGATATGGTGTGCGATTAAAAAATCGCACTCCATATGGAGTAGCCCCCGAGCCTTAGGTTGAATTGGAGAATCAGTCTGAGGGTCACATTAGTCTTGAATCCTCCTTACTTACTCTTTCAATTAAATTTGAAAAAATAAGTAGCCGATGCCACGTATCCCGTAGCCCCCGAGCCTTGAATCCAAATCCCCCTAAATTTGGAGATAAGGATCCAAAAGTTGTGGCATGCAGGCTAAAAATGTCAACTCGATGAATTACCAAAATGATGATACAAATGATGGAAATTAGAACATGAATTCGAAAAACCCCTTTTTTCGGGCTTATGAACCCTGAAAAAATGATTAATCGAATATTTAATCCAAACAATCCACCAAATGACCCCTCATCTTCGGAATATTCCCTGAAACGACTCTTGACCTTCGTAACAATAGATCTGTACCCCAGCCACTGGTTATTTAACCCTGCGGTAACTGCCAGGTAAAGACAGTGCTTCCAATCTGCAAATTGCCAAGAGCCTCAAAAAATCCCCAAATTGAGCCGTGCGCCCGCCGCCGCCCTCCCGGTGAAATCCTTCTGCCCAGATCTCCCCGCCCCTCTCCCCGCAGCCCCAGAGCAACTCGTGGCGAACGGATCGGAGATGGCGCCCAAGAGATCAGAGCTCGAAGGGAAGAAGAAGGAGGCGCAGCCACCGACCATGGATTGGACATACAATAAGTGCTCCCGCCATGATCTTGATAGGCTAGTTTCCGAGGGGTTGCTGCAAGAGAAGAATCTTGTCAACTGGCGCCCCTCTCTCCGTGAACCTTTCTCCATGGAAAATGATGACGAAATCATCACATTTCACCATTTTGCCGAACGGGGATTGGCCCTCCCCTCTTGTTCTTTGTTCCGCGGCCTTCTGTATTATTACGGGCTTGAGCTCCATCACCTCAACCCGAATTCCATCTGCCACATTTCAATTTTTATCTATTTCTGCGAAGCTTTCATCGGAATCAAACCCCACTGGGATCTTTTCCGTTTCCTCTTCCGCATCAAGCCACAGCCCACCTCAAAAAACCTTTCCATCGCAGGGGGCGCCAGCATCCAACTGCGTCAGCAGGCCGGCGACAAATATGTATCATACAAATTCCCCTCCAACCTTCCCGGGTGGAAAAATCACTGGTTCTATATCGAGAATCATGCTCCTCAACTCCCAGCAAAATCAAACAGACCGCCTGTAGTGAGGCTGGAGTGAAATCTTTAACTTTCCAGTGGAGACATGGATCAAGTCAAGGAACTGCTAGACATCATAGAGGCGCAGAAGATAATGGGAGTGACCAGTGCCTCCGTCATGTTCTCATTTTTCAAACGCCGCGTCCAGCCAATCCAACAACGCCACCGTCTTGGATTCGAGTACATAGGCTCTGCTGATCCTTCTCGCATGTGCGCAGAGGAACTATCAGACGAAGCCATACTCCTCCGAGTCCAACGGGTGTTACTGGACGTGGACGCCGTGCCTTACATGCCTAAGTTGTTTTCCGCGCGAAATCCACCCAAACCGGTGAGTATTTGACTACTTTTGTTGAAGATGAACTCTGTTCTGCCGCTGCTAACTGAAAACCTTCTGCAGGGGCACATAGAACTATACCGCAGCTACCCACCGCGACCCGACATCCCCCGGTTGGACCACCTCCTCCCCAGCGCCGCTGTCGAAGCAAAGAGGGCTCGCATAGCCCAGGCTCTGCATAGCAGCGACTCCATGGAGGACAAGAGCCCCCTGGAGGAGAGAGAAGCTGAAGGAGAGGCGAGAAGGGACAACTCCTCCGAGCCAGCCGTGGAGTTGACCGAAACTCTACCTTTGGTACCGCAGGGTCGTTGGTTGGTGCGGAAGCGGAAAGCTGAAGCAATTGAATCTTCCGGGTATTGACTTGCTGCCTTGTTGTATTGCTGTATGTTGATATTGTGACGTGCTGACAGTATCCGCTTGTAGTCCTTCCACCTCTTCACCCAGGACTGAGCCCGAAGAGGCGGGAGCAGCCCCATCAGCCGCCGTAGCCATCACCATCGCCGTGGAGGGGACCACGCCACTGGCTGGTGAAACCCCGCCGCCGGCAATGGAAACGCCACGACAAGCCTTGCGGGTGAAGAGGGCCATCAAAAAGAAGTCTACACTATGAGTTTGCATTTGGTTGCACAAGAAACGTTCTTATTTTTTGACTTGTATGATGACTGACTCGACTTCATTAGGGCTGCAAGCGCCGCGGACCTCCAACTGAAACCGGCCGCGACTACCCCAGCCCCTGGGTCATCGACCCGAGAAGAGTCTGCAAGCGCGGGGCCAGTCATAGCAGCTCCATCCCCCGAGGCGTCAGCCCCCGAGGGGTCAACGCCCGCGGAGCCAGCCCCCGAGGAGGACGCGACGCTGCCCGACTTGCCGCCTCCCGAACTCCAACAAGTCAAAACCGGAGCCGGTGGCGGGGAAGAAGCCAAGGCCCCTGATGCCGCTCCTACAGATGGCACAGGTAAGCATCTGACCGCCCACGGCTAGCTACCGAGACCCAGGCGCAATATTCTGAAAAACCTTTGCACTTGCAGGTGCCCAGCAGACACCACCTGAAGAAGCCGTCGTGTCATCAAAGGATCCCAGAGAAATGCTGAAGGCCGGGCCCGGATGCAAGGACATCATCAACACCAATCTGATGGATGACCCGAGGCTGACAGCCGAGAACATAAAGGGCTTCAGGAAAGCCTACAAAGAACTGTATGACTTTACCATGGTAAGTCCCGTGTACTTGTCCGCTTGTATGCATTGTTGAATAGTTTTGACTCGATCTCTTCTTTTATGCAGGATGTGATCACTGACTCTCAGAAGAAATGAGAAAAACTGCAGGAAGTTGCGAGTGATCACCAAGGACTCGCTGCTTTGGAAAAGCGCGTCGACGACGAGAGGACGAAAAACTTGTGTCTCGAGAGAGCCAACTCCGAGCTCCAACAACAACTCGAGGAACAGAAGAGGGCGCTCGAGGCACAAAAGAGCGCGCACCAGGAGCAGCTCAAAGAGCAGAAGAAAGCGCACCAAGATAAGCCATTGCTCCCCTCGAGTACTTGTACTTATCCATTTATCCTGAATTCCGAAAAGGTTCTTCACCACAGAACTTAGGAAAATGTTAATATATAAAGAAGAGCTGCTTAGTGATGTGAAGAACCTGTTGTATCGGCGTACAGATGATGTCGAGAGGTTGCAGAAGGTGATCGGCGACACTGAACGACAGTTCGTCGACTGCCTTCAGCAAATCAAGGTGCTGGGTGAGAAGGACGAGCAGCAGCAGAAGGAGCTAGAAGACCTCAGGGGAGCCGCCCAAGAGCTGGTGGACCTTAGGGGAGATGCCCAGGGGCTGGTGGACATGGTGGATCCACCGGAAGAAGGCGAGGCAAACCCACGGCCCCTGCTAGAGTGACTCCGCGAAGCCCTGAAGAAAGTGCTCAAATTCCTCACAAAGGCTCCAGTCGCGTGCGTCGGCAACGCCCTTGCCATTGTAAAGTCTTTTTTGCCGGATGTGCGACTAGAGATCTTTGCTCAGGGCATGGCTATGAACTGCATCGAGGATCAATTCGACCGATACCTCCAAGAGGCCCAACCTGTATCAGAACAAATAGTTCAAAGTGTACTGCAGGATTAGGGTGTAAGAGGCAAGTACTCCTTCCCCTGTATATATATTGTATTTAATGTCTCTACTTGTGTGTGTGTGCCTTTGGCTGAATTGGAATCCAGGCTGAAAGGCTAAGTAGTAGACGCTACCCTGGGTGCAGCCACCTTGAGGGTGGCCATAGCTCCAAGTAGGAACTCATCGATCGAGCGGGTCTAAACTGTTAGGAAAGGACGCGAGCATCGTCGCAGAATTGCCGTGCTTAAGGCAAAAAAAACAAAACTACCCCGAGTGTGTCGACTCTGGGTGTAGTTGAACTCGCTCCTCATGCGAGCGCGCTCCACAAGTTAGGTATGAACCGGACGGACGGATCAAACTTGTAGGGAGCCCAGCTTAACTTGGGGCCGCGGCCAGTCATATTCGAGAAGCCCCGAGGAAAGAATTATAAGCATTTGAAGGCTCTATACCTCAAGGGTTACATCAACGGCCAGCCTGTCAACAAAATGTTGGTCGACACCGGTGCAGCGGTCAATATAATGCCATACTCAGTGCTGCGTCAGTTGGGGCGTTCTACTAGAGATTTAATCAAGACCAACATCACGTTGAGCGACTTCAATGGCCAAACATCAGAGGCACAAGGCGTCCTTAATGTGGATCAGACCGTGGGAAGCAAGACTGTCCCCACCTCTTTCTTTGTCGTCAACAGCAAGAGTACTTACACCATCCTACTTGGGAGGGATTGGATTCACGCCAACTGCTGCATTCCTTCCACAATGCCTAATGTCTAATTCAGTGGGATGGAGATGAAGTAGAGGTGGTTCATGCGGATGATTCGATCGAGATTTCACATGCCACCGTGAGCATTTGGGATGCAGAAGATCAAGAGCCGATTTCAGGAATCAGTTTGGAAGGCTGTGATAGCATGGAAGCTACAAAAAATGTGGTGAGGCTGGTCTTATCCACTGGCCTTACAGAGTAAACGAAACATCAAGGGCGAGCTATTCTGACGCACTTGGCAAAGCCGATCCCTACGATTGGCCCCAAAAAATAAAATGTAAACTCTTGATGACAAGTGTATTGCATAATTATGGCAATTGCAAGGAGGCCCGCTCTAGCAGCCGGCCATACATCAGTTGTAAAGTTTCAAGGATTAAAGAAGATTATAAGGCAGCCGATCTTAACGATCGGCCGAAACTCTTTTCATCACATTCTTTGTCCATTTGCAGCGTTGACTCAACAGATGACGAAAAGCTAGGATACGGGTTTACAACAGCTAACGAGCTCGAAGAGGTTGACATTGGTCCTGAGGATAAGCCATGACCAACATTCATCAGCAAAAAGTTAAGCCTGTGTCTACGAGAGCTGATGATAGCTTTGCTGAAGGAGTACGCAGATTGTTTCACCTGGGATTACACGGAGATGCCTGGGCTGGACAGGAGCATCGTCGAGCATCGGCTCCCTCTCAAGAAGGGATTTCAGCCGTTTCAGCAACGAGCGCGACAAATGAAGGCTGAAGTTCTAGAAGAAGTCAAGAAAGAGGTGGAGAAAATGCTAGAAGCAGGATTCATTAGGCCATGCAGGTATGCCGAGTGGATTTCAAGTGTTGTACCTATGCAAAAGAAGGATGGCCGATGGCGAGTCTTCGTGGACTTCAGAGACCTCAATAGAGCTACACCGAAGGATGAATACCCAATGCCTGTCACGGAGACATTGATCAATGCGGCTGCTGGTCACAAGATTTTGAGTTTCATGGACGGCAACGCCGGCTATAACCAGATTTTCATGGCTTCGGAGGATATACACAAGACCGCGTTCAGAGTACCCGGGGCAGTAGGATTGTTCGAGTATGTGGTCATGACCTTCGGGTTGAAGAATGCCGGCGCCACGTATCAACATGCCATGAATTACATCTAGTAGAACGCCCTGTATCAAAGAATATTTGTCAAAACCACTCGTGTTAGTTCCACTCCAGCAGGATAAGCCATTCTACATTTATTTATCAGTAGGCGACACCTCCATTGCTTTGGTGGTGATACAAGTGCATGATGGCAAGGAGAGGGTTGTGTTCTACCTCAACAGAAGGATGCTAGATGCGGAGATCAGGTACCCTGAGATTGAAAAGTTATGCCTTTGCTTGTTCTTTACGTGTACAAAGCTTCATCATATCTTGCTATCTGCCGAAACGATTGTCATCTGCAAATCGGATCTTATCAAGCACATGCTATTGGCTCCTATGTTGAAAGGCCGACTCAGAAAATGGATGTTTGCACTGTCAGAGTTCGATATCCGGTACCAACCTATGAAGGTAGTCAAAGGGCAAGCGCTGGCGGATCTTATTGCAGAAAGGATCAATACTGACATAGCAGCACTCTCCGTGTGCGCATGGGCCATGTACTTCGACGGATCGGCTTCTGGGGACGGATGTGGTATAGGTATCCTGCTCGTGTCGCCTCGGGGGGCAACATTTTCTTTTTCAACCAGGTTGCCTACCCCTTGCACCAACAATTTAGCAGAATATGAAGTGGTACGTAAGGGTATAGAATTGCTTCTTGAGGCCGGAGTGGAAGTAGTAGAAATTTTTGGGGATTCAAAGCTAGTGATTTCTCAGCTTACAGAAGAATATAGGTGTGAGAGCGAGTCGCTTTTCCCTTTATGGGTACAATGTCAAGAGCTGATGGCCCAGTTTAGGTACATGAATTTCTATTGGATACCAAGGATACAAAATTCAGAGGCCAGTGATCTTGCACAGATGGCTTCGAGATACAAGGCTGTGGCAGACGGAGCCGATCTTCATGTACACCTGCTAGAACAAGGAGACTGGAGAGCCGATATCTTCAATTACTTAAAGGATCCAGCTCAGGGGGCACCTAAGAGGATACATTACAAGGCCATGAAGTATGTCCTGATAGGGGACGACATGTTCTACCGGACTTTAGAAGGATTGTTGCTCAAATGCTTGGGGCCAATTGAATCGAATAGGCTCTTACACGAGGTCCACGAAGGCACTTGTGGGACTAACCAATCGGCTCATAAGATGAAGTGGCTGATTAGGCGATCAGGTATTACTGGCCCACCATGCTTGAAGATTGTTTCAAATATTATAAAGGATGTCAGGCATGTCAGAGATTTGGGAAGATACAGATGGTACCAGTGTCACTAATGAACCCTATCGTCGAACCCTAGCCATTCAGAGGTTGGGGTATGGGCATGATCGGCAAAATTAATCCTCCATCTAGCAAAGGCCACCAGTTCATTTTGGCCATCACGGACTATTTTACCAAGTGGGTGGAGGCCATCCCTATGAAGTCAGTGGCGTCGAAGGATGTCATCAATTTTATTAAAGAACATGTCATTCACAGGTTCACAACAGATGGAGGATCGGTCTTCATATCAGAGGAGTTTAGAAAATTCGATACTGACATGGGCATCAAGCTGATCAGGTAGTCCCCATACTATGCTCAAGCAAATGGATAAGCTAAGGCGTCCAATCAGAGCCTTATCAAGTTGATCAAGAGAAAGATCGATGAGCATCCTAGGCATTGGCATGAAGTCTTATCAGAGGCATTGTGGGCATACCGTGCTTCGTGCCACGGAGCAATAAAAACTTCACCTTATCACCTAGTGTATGGACAGGAGGCCATATTACTGTGGGAGATTACGGCCGGCTCGAGACGCGTAGAGTTCCAAAATGACCTAACAGCTAAAGAATATGTTGCTCTGATGAACGACAACATTGAGGACCTTACGGAGCTCAGACTTTGGTCACTTGAGAAGATCAAAGAAAATAAGGCCAAGGTAGCCCGCGCGTACAAAAAGAAAGTCAAGCCAAAAGAATTCCAAATCGGAGATCTAGTTTGGGAAGCGGTTTTATCATTGGGGACTAAGGATGCAACATATGGCAAATGGTCTCCAAATTGGCATGGGCCTTATAGAGTTGACCAAGTCCTACCTGGGAACGCATATATGCTTGAGGAGTTAGATGGTGTCAAGTTTCCGGTGGCTGTCAATGGTCAACATCTCAAGAACTACTTCCCAAGTATGTGGGATGATGGGCAATAAAGCCGATGCTACGCATCAGGCTGTGAGCTGATACGTTCAGTTGGCCTGTACAAGTGAAAGCCGGTGTTACGCATCGGGCTGCACACAAGAAAAGGGGCCGATACATTTAGTCAACCCGTAAAAAAATATTTTGTACCCAACACACTGAGTTGGTCAAATAGCCGATGTATAACCATTGACTTTAGAAGTGTAATTGGAATACATGCAAGATCTGGGCGACAACGGGATACATGAGATGAGTACAAAGCGTTCTATTGAAGAAATTTGTCAATGGCCGCGATAGCTCAAGACGGACGTGATCGGCTTCTGTGATCATTGCCTCATCATCCTTGTCCTCGCCTAACACTATCTGCCGACTCAAAACACTCAACTCTGTGAGCTCTGTCTTCAGCTGGGCAGTCAAATTCTCTGCTTCTTGTTGGGAGCGGTCTATGAGGTCCTTCTTGTGGCAGAACCAACCTGAATTATACCGACTCAAGTGCGCGAGTCCTTAATGCAGGGCTACCTCGCACTTCAAACGGTATAAAACTATTGGTCTGTCGGGTAACGTCCCGATGAACCACCGAACGCAGGATCTAACAAGGTACCTCACACGAAGGTGAGTCCAGAGATACAATGCCCAAAATAATTTACACCACAGGCAGTTATATTACAAAAATATACAAAATAACATTTGTTCTTACAGAAGAGAGTTTATTACATCACAAGTTCGAGTTTCTGATTAAAGCAACGGAATTTGAAAAGCGGAGTTATTATACATGGCGTCATTACAGATATTATGCTAGCCCTGGCATAATATCACTCGGCGGAGTCTGTGTTGGCCGGGGACGGATCCCATTCCACGGACCAACCATCAGGCAAAGGGTAAGGCCATGGTGTAATGAATGCGGGCTCCTCAGAAGGGTTACCTGAATTAAATCAACAAAGCAAGGCTGAGTATACTAATACTCAGCAAGACTTACCCGGAATTGGGTATATCTTAGCCCATAACTAGACTCATGCTGGCTTTTAGCTTTGGGTAGGGTTTCAGCTGAAAAGCAACAAAGAGTAGATCCTTAATTTCAATTTTTATCTTCCAGGTTCTAGTTGAATTAACCATTCTAAGTAAGCACCTATAGCTATTCAAACATGGTAGAATCTTTACTCAAACATCATCTTTAATAATCACATAATTACTCTTGTTACTCTATGTGATAAAGGGGTTAAGCAGTCTCATACATCGTGAGAGGCGGACGATTCTGAATCGAGATTCAACCCTTGCAAGGTAAACCTAACACACACGCTTGGAACACCACAGGGTTGTTCCGAAGCAACCGTTTGCCTTTCATTCCGACTCGTGGATCAGTGCCACCACAAGCGACTGCAGGTCATATGCACTACAAAAGTGCAGGACGTACGTCTGTAGCGCGACTACAAAACCCGTACTCCTGGTTGCCCAGCAACACATATGCCTACACGTCGAACTAAGTAACCAAAAGAAGCAAATACATGTGGTGGGTGGTATGTCCACTCCTCGGGCCGATCGGTTACTAGGCTTACCGCTTACCATATTTCACGGCATGTGGTTAGTACTTTCAAACGCTTAACCACCGCTACCACACACTGCGACCTTATCAAATTCATCAACACAGACGGGGTATCATCTTGACCATGATACCTCATAAAACTCCCGTCCGATATCCTTATAGTGATAACGGAATGTAAATCATTACAATTCCTAAGTCGCGCGAGTGACAGGAAATCACTCGACTTCTACCGGTCCTATAAGCAGAGCAGCTAGTCGGACTCAGTTCTAATGTTCAATACATTGGTTCCTAGAATAATGCAACTAAGTTTCCAAACAATTCCTAAGGACCTAATGCATAAAGAGATATATATATAAGTAATATAAGTTGCAGTGTAATAAGGTAGGGGTTATGTCCGGGGCTTGCCTTCGCTGGTGGAGTTGGGGTTAGTCAAAATATTTTCTTCCGAACCTTGGTTCGGGGCTTCAGAGAAATCCGTAACAAAAGTCCCGGGGTCTTCAGAATAATCTCCTTCTTGTTCCGGGAGCAGTTGATAATCCCCGTCAGCGAGCGTGGTCGAATCTATATGAGATGCAAAATTACAAGTTATGGGATGCTCTTACTTTTATTTTACTTCCCGATAAAGTTGCAATCTAACTTAAAGACAATTACATTACGACGATAATCTAACTACCCTGTACTGGGCAGTCATTTATCGAGCACTAATAAATTTACTTAGATTCATTAAACAATAAATTTAGTTAGATTAAGTGTTCAATTAGTAGTATGGAGCAGCAAGTGGTGTGGTTCCCATTAACAATTATATTAAAAGCTCTACATATTATCCTCTCAAGTGATATGATTTTTAAGTTACCATCACCTTCAAAATCAAATATATAATATCCAATTTAATTAACATCTAATTCATGGTTGAAAATTTGATAATATGTTGTACTAATACAAAACAGAACATTAATATATTTTTCATGATTTTTAAATATATGAAAGTGTGTGTATTAATTATATTATGTAAACTACACCTTATTTCTAACAAAATTTATACAATCATGGAAATATTACTGGAGTACAAGATTAATTATTTTTCTTCAATTCTACATGTTAAAAGAAAATTATTGGCACTGGTTTTACTAATTTATCATTTTTCTATGAATTACTATGTAATTCTTAAGCCTACAAGCAATCAATTTTGATATTTAAATTAAGTCATTAATCATTCAAAAACTGAAGTCGACCTTTAAAGCAAAGTTACAGATCTTTGTCTAAAGATTTTAACAAAATTTAGTTTACCATTTTATGATTTTTCCTTAAAGAGATATGGTATTTCTAAGTTAACAGCAAAAATTACATAAGGAGGTCCTTGGTTACTATTCCACTGAGTCTAGGGCTTTGCAAGAAACCCCCAGGGTTTCTTTTCCTTCTAACCCGAGGTCCCTGGCCATGAACCCGAGCAGAGCAGGGCGGTGACGGCCGTGTTCCGGCGACGGTGGTCGCCGGCGGCGAGGTCCAAGGGGTGGGAAAGGAACAGGAGCTCACAAGGGTCCCTATGCGCCACGTGTCGAGGGTTGGAACGGCCGGGAAAAGAGATCCCGACGAGGACCCGAGGCGGCGGCGGAGGAGTCAACGGCGACGAGGGTGCTCCGGCGATGAACGTCGGCCAACAACCTGCGCACGAGGACCAGTGAGTCATGAGGAACGTGTACGTGCCATCAATTTGATGAAAACGTGTAAGATTGAGGGAGTTCGACGGAGACCGAGGCGGCGGCGGCGAGGAAGATCGCCGGCGAACGTCGGGAAGGCACTGTGGTGCACCGGAGGGTCAATGGTTGGGTCCTACAGCTTCAGGGCGATGATGTGGTGCTGTCTAGGGTGATGTGGTGGCTCGGGATCGCGTGAGGGGTGCTGCCCACGGTGAGGCCGAGGGCGGCGGCGGATGTTGCTCGTCGGCGACGAGTTTCCAATGGAAATTGGAGGGCCGTAGGTGGTCGAGGAGCTTCAGTAGACTGTGGGAAAGCTTGTGCAGGTGGTGATTGAGGCGGAGGAGGTCCGGTGTGGGCTGTCCACGGGCGGGTGGTGCACGGCCGGAGAGGAACGGGATGGCGGCGAGGAAATGTAGCTCGGGTGCGGGAAAATGGGCGCTGGGAGTAACTGATCAGCACGTAGATGTTGTTGTGGTGCTGCTGCGCGTGGAAGAGAGAAAGTTAAGGCACTGCAGCGAGCTGGCCACGACGGCGAGGAGGTGGCGGCCGGCGGTAGCCTCGGGTTACCGTGGCGCGCGCGCGGGAGGCCACCAGGGAAGGGAAAAGAAGTCAAGGCCGGGAGGGGAGGACGCGTGGGAGGTTGTGGCAGCTGGAGGTGGCGCTCGGGTGGCCGTGCCGGCGGTGAACGGCGGCGACAGGAGCAGCGCAGAAGGGGGAAGCGGCGGTGGTCAGAGGAGGAAGAAGCAGAGGGCTGTCAGAAGGACTATTTTGTGAAATCCAAAAATTCCAGGGACCCCACTGTAAACAAAGATTTCCCATTGATAGAAAAGTCTAATGAGAAAAGTGTCTAAAGCAAAGTTGTAGAGAATTTCAAATCCTACAAGATTGATTTAAGGTTCGAGTTTAAAATCTCAACGAATATGGTTTTATTTTAAACTGTAGAGTGTCATTCAATTTATAAACTTTGTCTTGTAATTCAAACCAATTGCTTTAATGCTTAGGGTCTTTTTGCAAGTTTTCCTGCAGTAATCATGACTAATTCTTTTTGCACTTTAGTCCTTAGGTAAAACTGAGTTTTACTTTTATCTTTTACCATTTCACAAGTAATTCCTTATATGTTTGTAATAATTACACAAAGGTCCTTAATTTCATATAAAGTCTATTTCCCTTAGTGTTTATTTAACTTTTGCTCTTTTCTTTTTGATAGCCAACTGAAATTTTGACACTTATGCACATTTTCACACATTTGCACATGAAGATTTATAAGACTTGTAATTTACAATCATACCCTTATTACATTGTACAACTATATACTTTATAGAATGTTTACATCTAATACTCCCAAGCTTAGTATCTAATTGTCTAACTATCTGGATATCACAGCCTTCCCCCCTTAAAAGAATCTCGTCCCGAGATTCTGAAGCTGAACAGAAATGGATAATTAGATTTGGGGATTGGCTTGAAGGAAATTTGGAAAATTCCGTTGAAGATAGGACTCAGTTTCCCAAGTCGCTTCTTCTTCGGTGTGATGATCCCACAAGATCTTATACATCTTAACTGCCCTACTTCTGGTGAATCTTTCCTTTGTATCTAGGATTCGAAGAGGTTGTTCGATGTATGATAAATCAGGTTCAATTTCAAGGGTACTTGTCTCAACAATTTCTGTGGGTACTTTGACACACTTCTTAAGTTGAGAGATGTGAAAGACATCATGAATAGCAGCCCATTGAGATGGAAGACGAAGTCTGTAAGCCACTGGGCCACAAACATCAAGAATTTCAAAGGGTCCGACATACCGAGGTGCTAACTTTCCTTTTATGCCGAAACGTTGGACGCCTTTGGTAGGTGACACTCGGAGATAGACAAAATCTCCTATCTGGAATTGCAGAGGTTTTCTCCTCTTATCTGCATAACTCTTTTGTCTGGACTGAGCGGTTTTAAGATTAGATTGAATAACCTTAACTTTATCTTCGGCTTCAACAACTAGGTCTGGTCCGAAGATTTTGCGTTCACCGGTCTCTGACCAACTCAAAGGAGTTCGGCATCGGCGACCATATAACGCTTCGAAAGGAGCCATTTGAAGACTAGCTTGGTAACTGTTGTTGTAGGCAAATTCAGCTAGAGCCAGACACTTGTCCCAACTTGTACCATAGTGAATAATACAAGCTCGGAGCATGTCTTCAAGAATTTGATTAACTCGCTCAGTCTGCCCATCAGTCTGGGGGTGATATGCAGAGCTTCGAATCAATTTGGTTCCTAGAGCTGATTGTAGCTGCTCCCAGAACCGTGCGATAAATTGGGGCCCACGATCAGATATGATAGTTTTCGGAACCCCATGCAATCGAACGATTTGTTCCAGATAGACTTCGGCATACTTCTTAGCAGAGTAAGTGGTATGCACCGGAAGGAAATGAGCTGTTTTTGTGAGTCTATCGATGATTACCCATATGGAGTCATGTTTTTGAGATGTGTTGGGAAGACCGACAATGAAATCCATACTAATGTCTTCCCATTTCCATGACGGAATGGGTAATGGCTGAAGTGTACCAGAAGCTTTGAGATGACTGGCTTTGACTCTCTGGCACGTATCGCACTCAGACACATATTTGGCAATTTCTCTCTTCATTCTGGTCCACCAAAAATGTTGCCGAAGATCGTGATACATCTTGGTGCTACCAGGATGAATAGAGAATTTGGACAAATGTGCTTCGTCGAGGATTTGCTTACGAAGTTGATGATCCTTAGGGACAACAAGTCGATCGTTGAACCACAGGACTCCTTGACGATCAGTGTGAAAACACCAATACTTAGCTTCTCCCTGGGATAGCTTGGATTTAATAATATTGACACCCTCATCATGTAGCTGCGACATGACGATTTTATCTCGCAAAGTAGACTCAATGAAGATCAAGTTTAAACTACCTTGGGGAATAATCTCCAGACTGAGTCTCCGCATTTGATGGCAAAGAGTGTCATTAAAAGTGGAGATAGTCAAACAGTGACAATGTGACTTGCGGCTAAGTGCATCCGCAACCACATTAGCTTTGCCCGGATGATAGTGTACCTCCAGGTCATAATCCTTGATTAACTCCAACCAACGCCTTTGCCTCATATTTAAATCAGCCTGAGTGAAAATATACTTGAGGCTCTTATGGTCAGTGTAAATGTTACATTTAGCGCCCATAAGATGATGTCTCCAGATCTTGAGAGCATGAATAACTGCTGCCAATTCAAGATCATGTGTTGGATAATTTTGCTCATGAGTCCGAAGTGCTCGGGATGCATAAGCAATAACCCGGTTGTTTTGCATAAGAACGCAACCAAGGCCAATTCCAGAAGCGTCGCAATAGACATCAAAAGGCTGGTTACTATCTGGCTGAGCTAGTACTGGAGCAGTCGTCAGAAGTTTTCTCAAAGTGTGAAATGCTTCCTCACACTTATCATCCCAATGGAACTTAACTTCTTTCTTAAGTAGCTCAGTCATGGGTTTGGCTATCTTGGAGAATTCTGGAATGAATCGGCGATAATATCCTGCCAATCCAAGGAAACTTCGTATTTGATGGACTGAAGTGGGAGGATTCCAGTCCATAACTTCTTGAACTTTAGTTGGATCAACCGATATGCCTTGACTAGAGATAGTATGTCCCAAAAATTTCACACTATCCAGCCAAAATTCACATTTTGAAAATTTGGCATAAAGGCGATGATCCCGTAATCGTTGAAGAACGACACGTAAATGGTTAGCATGGTCTTCTTTGGTTCTGGAGTAGATCAGAATGTCATCGATGAAGACCACGACGAATTTATCAAGCTCCGGCATAAATACGGAATTCATGAGATACATGAAATATGCCGGTGCATTTGTAAGTCCAAATGACATGACCAGATATTCATAAAGTCCATATCTGGTTGAGAAGGCCGTTTTTGGAATATCACAAGGCCTGATCTTGATCTGATGATAACCGGAGCGTAAATCAATCTTAGAAAAGACCTTTGCTCCAGCTAATTGATTGAATAAGATATCAATGCGGGGAAGAGGATACTTATTTTTAATAGTAACCGCATTGAGGGGACGGTAGTCGACACATAGTCTCAGACTATCGTCTTTCTTCTTGACAAAGAGAGCAGAACAACCCCAAGGTGAAGCACTTGGACGTATATATCCCTTATCAAGAAGATCTTGAAGTTGAATTTTCAGTTCTGCTAATTCATTTGGAGGCATGCGATATGGCCTCTTGGAAATTGGAGCAGTACCCGGTTGAAGTTCAATGATGAACTCGATGTCTCGATCCGGTGGCATTCCAGGCAGATCGTCGGGAAAGACATCGGGGTATTCACATACTATCGGAATATCCTTGACTTTGATATCTGTGATAGCATATGCGCAAGGGTGTAGACATTCTGGTGGAGGCAGAACAAGAGTAATGGCTCCACAATATGGTGAATCAATTTCGATAACCCGGGAAGATATGTCTAACTGGACTCGATGTTCAGTCATCCAGTTTGTCCCAAGTATGACATCGATACCCTCTAAACTGAGTAAAACCAAATTAGTTTTAATCTCTTTACTACCTAACTGAATTGGCACATATCTACTTATTCGGTTGGAAGTAATATTTCCTCCAGGGGTAGTGATCATATATGACCCCTGGATAGGACAAGATTCAAGTCCTAGTCGGGTTCCACAGTTGTTACTAATAAAACTATGTGTTGCTCCAGAGTCAAATAAAGTAACAACTGGTTTGTGATGTATAGAAAATGTACCCGACATAACAGGAGCTCCATCTGGAAGTTCCGCAAGAGTGGTGAAGTTAATCCGTCCTTGACGAACTTGCATCACCGGCTTCTTTCCCTTATTCTGGTTTCCTTGAGTGGAGCTCTGCCCTTGATTAAGCTTCTTAGGCCGCGGGCAATCTCGGATGAAATGGTCCGCACTTCCGCAGTTGTAGCAGCGATAGTTGCTGCCTTTCTGTGGCACTTGCGGAATATTTAGCCGTTGGCCAGATTGTTGTGCTGGTTGCGGGGGCACAGGAGGTCTGAACTTTCCTTGCTGCTGAGGTGGCCTAAAAACCAATCTTCCCGTAGGGGCATTGCGTTGTGGTGCTCTGGGTGGCGTATTAGGAACAACCCGATACCTCGGTGGTTGAGCACTCGAGGGTCCAGCAGGGTTCTTCCGCTTCTTCTCGGCAGAATGCGCCACAATGCAGTCTTCTTGAGTTAAGGCCATATTGACCAACTCACTGAAAGTATTTGCCTTCACAAGGTTCAGGCGTTCCTTGAGTTTGGTGTTCAGGCCCCGACGGAAATGGTCTTGCTTCTTGATATCATTATCTGCATGATACCCCGCATACTGGCACAGATGATTGAAATTCTGTGCGTATTGCAGAACTGTGTTGGCACCTTGTGTAAGAGCCAGAAACTCATTAAGCTTTCGCTCCAACAATCCTGCGGGAATATAGTGCGCTCTGAAAGCGACCCGGAATTCATCCCATGTGATGACATGCCCTGCAGGTTGCATGGCATAGAAATTGTCCCACCAGATTCTAGCAGCACCACGAAGTTGTTGGGCAGCAAAGGAAGCTTTGCTAGAATCCGCACATGGTATGGTCAGTAGAGCGAACTTTGACTCAATAATATGGAGCCAGGCATCGGCATCCAATGGTTCCTCGGCCTTACTGAAGAAAGGCGGTTGAGTACTGAGGAAATCCTGGTAGCTAGCCACAGGAGGATTACGATCATCCCGGCCTCCTCGGAATTGTTGCTGCTGATTCAGTTGGGCTTGAACCAACATATTAAGTAATTCCGTTTGCCGAGCCATGACTTCGGCAAGGTTGGGAGGAGGTGGTGGTGGTTGCTGAGAACCACTGGCTTGATCAGCCCTGAAACCCTCCGGGGTTCCTCGTGTGGCTCCAACCATCTGAAATAAAGGAGATGTCCATTATTAACCATATATCTTTACTCCCAATTTCAGAAGACATAATCAATGCATATATTCCGCAAATCATCTCATCTCAAAATTTAAAGATAATGAACAAGATGATGAAACCGGAAATTATATTACATTGCTAACTCAGATAGTTCTCATATCGCATGTCGAAAGTTTACTACATAGGCCATCTATGTTACATCAAATGGCGTGAAGTTTGACTACTTAAACTATTACATTCCCTTAGATTACATCTCGAAAGTTGACGATTTTACTAAAAATCATCGAAATTTCCTACAGAAGACTGACTGCCAGAAAGAGAATAATGGGGACTAAGAACAGGATCCCCATGCTCAGAATCAATCTCTGAGATACCCTCAATCTCTTCTGGGTCTTCTTCTTCTTCTTCAGGTACTATGGGTATAGCGGGAAGTATCGGTTGCTGCTGCATTTCCTCAATGTGAGCTTGGGCATCATCAGCCACAAGTATCAGATCATGAATTTGTGCCTGTAGGAACTCAATAACAGTGTCACGCTGAGTGATAATATGATCACTCTCATTGATCTGATCTTCACGATGGAGGATTGTCTCATCTCTTGCTGCAATAATTTCATCCTTCTGAGTCACCAAAGCTTGCAATTCTTCTATCTGGGTCACTTGGTGATCAGCATTCCAATAGTGGCTTTGAGCCACACCAGTTATCTGACTTACCCCATGACGCAGTAGCTTTTGGTAACGGTATTGCACATCCATAAACCTGGTAACAATACGGACGGTTTCTTCAGCTATATCTCCTAGCAAATGACCAAGATGATTTGTCCGAAAATCCCAGTCCGAATTACTCGGGTCTATGGTAGGGAATAACCCAATAGGATATGAAGCAACTTCAATCGGATGTTGATTGCAGAAGAGTTTGATTCCTTCTAAAGCAGCAGTTTCAAGGGTATCCACAAGACGATATCCAACCACTTCCACTTCTATGGGAGGCCATAAGGAGCGGAAAGGATGTTGAGGAATTATCATCTTAACCCTGCAACGGGGAACTCCTTCTTCACGATACTCTACCCCGTCATACAGAGGAGGCTCTGTATAATGGAACATACTCAAGGATTCCCACAAAAGACGAGGAAACCCTTCCCAATGTAAACCATTGGTGTGAAAGTGCCCCTCCTGATCCCAAAAGGTATTAGCAGGAGCAGCCATCTGTGACAACAATGCAAATGGTAAGATATTTTTACCCTGTTGAGAAAATTTACAAGGTAAAACTGGATTAAGATAGCTGATTCTGATAACAGCAAAGGCTGGAAATCAGATGGATGCCTAAGATACCCAACTAAGATTCTTACTTACCCAACTAAGAAAACCAACATGTTGCCGATTTCTTAGGAAGTTTCAATTTAAACATTCAATTTAGTTAATTAATGGATTTATGCATGCACGTACTATGCGATCTCACAACCAAAAATTAATTGCCAAGTAATCTTGGTCTTACGTGGTTAGTTTCGGTGGCACAATATAAATACGTCTCTCCCTATTAACTAGTCGATAAGCCCTATCCGTCCTAGTTTCGGAATCGTGGTTAGTGTACCTGCAGAAAACCACAATGCATATATATATCCAATGAACCTTTCATGCCAGCATGTCATGAAAGCGTCCCCATTCATTACTGTTCACTATAGAAACAGCATCTGTACAATTACCGCCGTACAGACAACGTTAACATACGTTATTGGATAACGTATTCACGGGGGTACCGCAAAATGCGGGGGTATGAACAGCGATCGCCATACCCTGCGCCGAACCATATACTCCCAATGTAGTCAACCGAGGTTGGTACATTGGCAGCATCTCAAGTAGGCCACTGCTTGAGAAACAGCGTTCGGTTCGCATCACCGACAGGAAGGCCAAGCTCCCTCAGTTGGCTGAGGATCCTTACCTTCTTACCTCACGATCGAAGATGTCGTTACAGAAAGTAAGGTTGGGTTGTGCATAAATTTAAGTTTCAACAGAAAAGTAATGCTGGAAGTTAGTCATATATATATATATCACAGCCACCTTTAATTCCCATAATAGTATTACCCTAGGGCTTACGTACTATACATAATCCTTAATGAACCAACGTAGTTCGCAAATACTTGAGTAATGAAATTTTATACTAAAAATTACTTTTTAAGGCTAATTATATCTCCAGGGTACACTTGTTAGCTCTGATACCAGCTGTGGCAGAACCAACCTGAATTATACCGACTCAAGTGCGCGAGTCCTTAATGCAGGGCTACCTCGCACTTCAAACGGTATAAAACTATTGGTCTGTCGGGTAACGTCCCGATGAACCACCGAACGCAGGATCTAACAAGGTACCTCACACGAAGGTGAGTCCAGAGATACAATGCCCAAAATAATTTACACCACAGGCAGTTATATTACAAAAATATACAAAATAACATTTGTTCTTACAGAAGAGAGTTTATTACATCACAAGTTCGAGTTTCTGATTAAAGCAGCAGAATTTGAAAAGCGGAGTTATTATACATGGCGTCATTACAGATATTATGCTAGCCCTGGCATAATATCACTCGACGGAGTCTGTGTTGGCCGGGGACGGATCCCATTCCACGGACCAACCATCAGGCAAAGGGTAAGGCCATGGTGTAATGAATGCGGGCTCCTCAGAAGGGTTACCTGAATTAAATCAACAAAGCAAGGCTGAGTATACTAATACTCAGCAAGACTTACCCGGAATTGGGTATATCTTAGCCCATAACTAGACTCATGCTGGCTTTTAGCTTTGGGTAGGGTTTTCAGCTGAAAAGCAACAAAGAGTAGATCCTTATTTTCAATTTTTAGCTTTCAGGTTCTAGTTGAATTAACCATTCTAAGTAAGCACCTATAGTTATTCAAACATGGTAGAATCTTTACTCAAACATCATCTTTAATAATCACATAATTACTCTTGTTACTCTATGTGATAAAGGGGATAAGCAGTCTCATACATCGTGAGAGGCGGACGATTCTGAATCGAGATTCAACCCTTGCAAGGTAAACCTAACACACACGCTTGGAACACCACAGGGTTGTTCCGAAGCAACCGTTTGCCTTTCATTCCGACTCGTGGATCAGTGCCACCACAAGCGACTGCAGGTCATATGCACTACAAAAGTGCAGGACGTACGTCTGTAGCGCGACTACAAAACCCGTACTCCTGGTTGCCCAGCAACACATATGCCTACACGTCGAACTAAGTAACCAAAAGAAGCAAATACATGTGGTGGGTGGTATGTCCACTCCTCGGGCCGATCGGTTACTAGGCTTACCGCTTACCATATTTCACGGCATGTGGCTAGTACTTTCAAACGCTTAGCCACCGCTACCACACACTGCGACCTTATTAAATTTCAACAACACAGACGGGGTATCATCTTGACCATGATACCTCATAAAACTCCCGTCCGGTATCCTTATAGTGATAACAGGAATGTAAACATTACAATTCCTATATCGCGCGAGTGACAGGAAATCACTCGACTTCTACCGGTCCTATAAGCAAAGCAGCTAGTCGGACTCAGTTCTAGTGTTCAGTACATTGGTTTCTAGAATAATGCAACTAGGTTTCCAAACAACTCCTACGAACCTAATGCATAAAGAGATATATATAAAAGTAATATAAGTTGCAGTGTAATAAGGTAGGGGTTATGTCCGGGGCTTGCCTTCGCTGGTGGGGTTGGGGTTAGTCAAATTATTTTCTTCCGAACCTTGGTTCGGGGCTTCAGAGAAATCCGTAACAATAGTCCCGGGGTCTTCAGAATAATCTCCTTCTTGTTCCGGGAGCAGTTGATAATCCCCGTCAGCGAGCGTGGTCGAATCTATATGAGATGCAAAATTACAAGTTATAGGATGTTCTTACTTTTATTTTACTTCCCGATAAAGTTGCAATCCAATATAAATAATATTTTATTTTGATATATTTCCCAATTACTGGTACTGGGCAGTCATTTATTGAGTACTAATAAATTTACTTAGATTCATTAAACAACAACTTTAGCTAGGTTAAGTGTTCAATTAGTAGCATGGAGCAGCAAGTGGTGGGGTTCCCATTAACAATTATATTAAAAGCTCTACATATTATCCTCTCAAGTTATATGATTTTTAAGTTACCATCACCTTCAAAATTAAATATATATTATCTAATTTAATTAACATCTAATTCATAGTTGAAAATTTGATAATATGTTGCACTAATACAAAACAGAACATTAATATATTTTTCATGATTTTTGAATATATGAAAGTGTGTGTATTATGTAAACTACACATTATTTCTAACAAAATCTATACAACAAGAAAATATTACTGGAGTACAAGATTAATTATTTTTCTTCATTTCTACATGTTAAAAGAAAATTATTGGCACTGGTTTTACTAATTTATCATTTTTCTATGAATTACTATGTAATTCTTAAGTCTACAAGCAATCAACTTTGATATTTAAATTAAGTCATTAATTATTCGAAAACTGAAGTCGACCCTTAAAACAAAGTTACAGATCTTTGTCTAAAGATTCCAACAAAATTTAGTTTACCATTTTATGATTTTTCCTTAAAGAGATATGGTATTTCTAAGTTAACAGCAAAAATTACATAAGGAGGTCCTTGGCTACTATTCCACTGAGTCTAGGGCTTTGCAAGAAACCCCCTGGGTTTCTTTTCCTTCTAACCCGAGGTCCCTGGGCTGGGAACTGAGCAGAGCAGAGCAGTGACGGCCATGTTCCGGCGACGGTGGTCGCCGGCGGCGAGGTCCAAGGGCAGGAATCGGGTCAGGGGCTTACTGCGGTCGTGTTGAGCTACGTGTCGTGGACGAGGACGGCCGGAACAGTGAAGTTCGACTTGAGCCCGAGGTGACGGCGGAGGGTCAACGGCGACGAGGGTGCTCCGGCGATGAACGTCGGCCAAAAACCTGCGCACGAGAACCAGTGAGTCGTGGGGAACGTGCACGTGTCATCAATTGGATGAATTCATGCTGGATCGAGGGAGTGCGACGGAGACCGAGGCGGCGGCGGCGAGGATGAACGCCGGCGAGCGTCGGGGAGGCGCTGTGGTGCACCCGAGGGTCAAGGGATGGGTCGGACAGCTTCAGGGGGATGATGTGGTTCTGTTAAGGGTGATGTGGTGGCTCGGGAGTACCTGCAACGAGCTGCCCACGGTGAGGCCGAGGGCGGCGGCGGATGGCGATCGTCGGCGACGAGGTTTCAACAGAAATTGGAGGACCACGAGTGGTCGGGGAGCACCAGTGGACTACGGGTAAACTTGTGCACGTGCTGGCTGGGGCGGAGGTGGTCCGGTGTGGGCCGTCCACGGGCGGGTGGTGCACGGCCGGAGAAGAAGAGGACGACGGCGACGGAATGCAGCTCGGTCACTGGGAATTGGGTGCTGGGGTTAGCAAAACAGCAAATGAGTGTGGGTGTGGTGCTGCTGCGCGCGAGAGAGAGGGAGTTAAGGCACTGCAGTGAGCTGTCCACGACGGCGAGGAGGTGGCGGCCGGAGATGGCTCGGGCACGTCGTGGCGCGCGTGGGAGAAGCCACCAGGGGAGAGGAAAGAAGTCGAGACCGGGAGGGGAGGACGCGTGGATGAGTTCTGCAGCTGGAGGTGGCGCTCGGGGCGCGGGATCGACGGCGAGCGGCGGTGGCAGGAGCGGCGCAGAGAGGGAAGCGGCGCTTGCCAGAGGAAGACGAAGTAGGGGGTGTCAGGAGGACTAATTCGTAAATTCCAAAGAGTTCAGGGACCCCACTGTAATCTAAAATTTTCCTACTGCTACAAAGGTCAAATAGAAAAGTGCTCAACATGAAAGTTGTAGAGAATTTTAAATCCTACAAGATTGATTTAGGGTTCAAGTTCCAAATTTCAAAGAATAAAGTTTTATTTTAAACTTTAGAGCACCATTCAAATTATACACTTTGTCTTGTAATTCAAACAATTTGCTTTAATGCTTAGGGTCTTTTTGCAAGTTTTCCTGCAGTCATCATTACTAGTTCTTTTTACACTTTAGTCCTTAGGTAAAATTGAGTTTTACTTTTATCTTTTACCATTTCACATGTAAATCCTTATATGTTTGTAATAATTACTTAAAGGTCCTTAATTTCATATTAAGCCTATTTCCCTTAGTGTTTATTTATCTTTTGCTCTTTTCTTTTCTATAACCATCTGAAATTTGACACTTAGGATCATTTCCACATACTTGCACATGAAAATTTATAAAACTTGAAATTTACAAATGTACCCTTATTGCTTTGTACACTCGTAAACACTATATCCTGCTTACATATTCTACACCTAAACTTAGTATCTATTTGATTAACTACCTGGATATCACAGAAGCATCGCCGCGGCTCGGGGAACACATCAAGGGTGAACAGAAGTGACCTAGACGACCATGGTTGCGGAACGACGGCGAGGGGCGGCTCGGGGCGGCGGACTCGCCGGCGAGCACGCGTTTAGGAGCTGCTGGCTACCAAGGACTACGACATCCAGTGCAACAGAACTAGGGAGAGGAGGCGAGGCTCACCGAGGGGCTGTGGAGGCCGGAGATGCGATGGAGGGAGAAAGACGACGACGACCGGCGGTAGAGGGGATCGGGCTCTCGTCGGAAGGGGTGATGCAGGGGTGATCCAAGCTGCTGATCACCTTGGACCAGCTCAAGGGGTCCCTGCGAAGGTGTACAAGGGGTCAGCACGGCCAAAGGCCCGACGACGGCGAGAAATCAACGCGGCGGAGCAGCCCACCGGCGGCAACACCTCGGTGAAATCTCAGCGATGCAGAGGCATAGGGCCCAATTGCTAGGCTCGGGGAGCTTCTGGGTGGCGAGGGGAGGCGGATGCGGGGGTTGTCGGGGTCGGGGGCGCGGCGGAGCGTCCAGACCACGGTGAGGCCGAGGAGGTTGGCGCGGTAGAGGAAAGGGGTGGTGGCGCTGGGGGTCTCCGGTGGCGGCTAGGGTTAGGGCACGGGTAGGTGAGGGTGCCGGGCTTCGGTTTAAAGGGATAGCCGGTGATCTCGGCGTGCGGGCCTGAGGTGAGGGAGTCGCCGGAGATCACGGGGCGGGTGGAGCTCGGGAAGCAAAGAAACAGAGGGAGGAGGAGAAACTGACGGGTGGGCCTCGGTTGCCAGAGAGCGAAGGAGAAAGGAGAGCGCGCGGGGGGGGGGGGGAGAAGAGAAAGGCACCGACAGGTGGGACCCGCGCGTCGGACTGAGAGAGAGGAGGAGGCTGGCGCTCGGGCTGAGGGGAAGCAGGGCCGGGGCGCAGCCCACACGGGGAGGAAAGGGAGCTGGGCTCCGGGGCGGTTTGGGCCGGGGAAAAAGGGAGGGAGAGAGAGCCCGCGAGGGGGGGGGGAAGAGAAGGGAGAGAGCCTGTTGGGCTGGTCTGGCTGATGGGCTGCTTCTTCTTTTCCTTTTTCCTCTTCCTTTTCTTTTCCCCACTTAAACTAAATCAAACAAATCTATTTGAATTCAAATAAATTTGAATTCAAACCCTATATACTCAACACATTTAAAACAATGCTCCAGCATGAATGCACAAACAAGTTGATCTTATATTAAATTTTATTTTCTTGTGTTATAAAATTACTTTAAATGCCACAAAAATTAGAGAAAACCCTGGAAATTTTATTTGAGCCAAAATAAATTCATTAAAATTAGGGAAAATTACATTGGGGTGTTACATTCTCACCGGCGGCGAGGTCCGGGGTGGGGATGGACTGGTGCCACATGACCTACAGAGGCTACTAATCATGATGGGGGGTGATATGCTCGAAGGGCACTAGCGGAGCACGGCCGGCGACGAGCAATGACGGCGGCCGCGTCGGGGCGTCGTCGTTCCCGGCGAGGGGCTGGAGAACATGGGGGAACAAGGTGCGCACGAGCACCGGGGAAGTGCGGGGATGCTTTCCCCCAACTCCATTTGGATAGAAGTAGGTCGGAGAGGGGTGATCGACGGCGGGGTGGAGCTTGGGTTCTCATCGGCGGCAATGGTGGCCGGCGTTCTGCAGGCTAGGGTGACGGAGGGCAGTGAAGGGGTGGTGGGATCGCTTCAGGAGGATGATGTGGTGCTGTCGATGCTGTTGATCGGGGCGGAGAGGGTCTGTATCGGTGGGTCAACGAGAGGCCAAGCGGCGGCGGAGGAAGTCCGGTGAGCAATGGCGATCGGGGCAGGGGGAATTGGATGGAAGGGAAGTGTGCAAATGCCAGGACGTGCACTAGAGGAGCTAGAGGAAGCGCTCGTGGTCTAGAAAAGGAGGTGATCGGGTACAAGCAGGAGCTGGCGTCTCGGCGGCGTGCGTTGCGATCACGGCGGCGCTCGGGCAGAAGCTCAACGACGTGGAGGACGCACGGACAAGCCAGCACGGGGTGGGGAGGGCGGCGGCACAGCAGAGGGGTGACGCGTGGAGCATCGGAAGGCAGGAGGTGGCACGGGAGATGCTGCGACAGCGAGCGGCGGTGAGGCGCAGCTCGGGCAGACGGCAGGCAATGTGGCCGGGCGGGGAGAGGCCAGCGCGGGGGCGGGAAGCGGCGGGACAGAGGCCGGGGCGACACGTGCACGGGTGCAGAGGGGTGCGGGAGCGGTAGGGGCGGCGCACATGGCCGGGGCAGAGCAGCGGCGGCGCGCGGCAGAGAAACAAAGAGGAGGGGGAGAGAGGTAGACGAAGGAGGACCTGGTTGTAAAAACCAGAAAAGACAGAGACTCCACTGTAATGCATCAACAACTTTTAAACTAGTGCTCAAATGGAGATGGGCCCAAATGAAAAAGTGTATAGTTTTTCAAAATGTACAACTTTGTTTTAAGTTCATCCATAGAAGAGTTAAGGATTTGCAATTACTTTGAAATTTAACAAGATTTCTAAACTTTGCATAAATCCTATTTTAAAATTACACCACATTTATATCCAAAGGGTAGTTTCACCTACTTTTTCAATTTAAACACAAGTTTTTAACTTTTGCAAAACAACCCTTATACTTTTGAATTCTACCCTCCATGTCACCCATTTAGCACAAAAGGATCTTAATTTAAATATAATTATATAAGTAACCCTTTTCCCTTAGCATTAAAATTTTCTAAATACACTTTTACCACATTTTGTACATAACAACACACTAAACTTTAGGATGTGACAACACTAATTACCTGAGTGTCACAGCCTTCCCACCTAAAAAGAATCTCGTCCCGAGATTCCGTAACAGAATAGATTTGAATGATCAAGTCCGGAGGTTGAAGCGTCCCCTCATCCGAGGTGACTTAAATGTGATATAAAAATCAGTCTCAGGAGGCTGATACACATTTATTACATCAGATGGTACATTACCGTACAAACCTCCGAGGAGGCGGGCACTCGATACAAACGATAATTAGTAATAAAATAGCTATGGTGATACACCAAAGCGTGATTGTGACGCCCTGAAAACTTACCAAATTAAACCACGCGCTAAAATGTTTCAATGAAAAACCATTCGTCGTCAAACCCTAACTCTAACCCTTGACGACCGACAGCGGACTTGACCGCCGTCCCAATCCCGCACCACTCACACAAGACCGCTTTCCGCGAATAGCGCTGGCGCGACTCTTTTCCTCGCGCAGCGCGCGAACGCCGAGCACGCGTGGCCGACCCGCACGCGATCACCCGCCGCGTTCTGCGCCGGCGCTCCTCGTGCCGCGCGCGAATCCCCGCGCGCGCGTGGCCGACCGGCCGCGGTCGCCGCCGCGACCGGCGCCGGCACGCCTTCCCCTCTTTCTCTTTTCTTTTCTTTTCCAATCCCTCTCTCTTTCTTTCTTTCCTTTCCTTTCCTCCCTTTTTCCTTTCTCTTTTTTTTTCCTTTTTCCTCCCTTCTTCCTTTTCCCTTCTCTCCTCTCCTCTCCCCTCCTTCCCCTGCCTCTGCTCCCGAGCACCCCCACGCCGCGCGCCACCGTGCCGCGCACGCGCTCGCCCCCGCGTGCCCCGCGTGGCCGCGCGCGAGCTCCTGCCCAGCCGCGCCGTACCCGCGCCCCCCGGCCGCGCTGTGTCGCGCCACCAGTGCACGCGCACGCGCGTGCCGCGCCGCTCGCCGTGCCGCACGGCGCCCACATGCGCCCACCCCCGCGCGTGCCGCACCGCCCGTCGATTGGCCGCGCCGCACGCTGCCGCACACCGCCGCCGCCCTGCACCACCGCGTCGCGACGGCCGCAAGCGGCCGGGGCGCCATTAATGGCGCCCGCACCGCCCGCCGGCCCTTCCCACCGACCCCCATCGCTCCTCCACGCGGCCGCCTATAAGTAGCCCTCCCCCGCACCTCGGCACCTCCACGAACGGCGCCACCACCCCCAGCCCCTTCTCGCACGCTCCCAGCTCCGCCGCCGCACGCCGCTCGGCCGCCACCCGCAGGCCTCCGCCGCCCCACTCCCACGCCTCGCCCCGGCTCAAGGTGAGCAGGGGAATCAGTTCCCCTTGGCCCCCTCTCCCTTTTCCCCCACGCACCCGAGCCACCCCGGGCCTCGGCCGCCGGGATTAGGCCGGCGCCGAGCCCCTTTTCCCCTTCCTCTGTTTCACGGGTAAGAGGAGGAAGAAGAAGGGGTGGTTTTGCGTTTAACCCCCCCCCCCGCCCTTACTCTCTTTTCTAAATAAGGACCCCCCCTCTCTAATAGCTCCCTTTCGCGAAAGAAACCCTGCCCACTCTATTAATTCAAATTGAATCCCTCCGTTACATAAAAACCCAACCATGCCCGACACCCTTTAGCATGCCCTGATTAATTCTAGGTTTCGCAGATAAACCCTTACCCCCGTTTAAGCCCTGAAACCACCTTTAGCGCGTCATTTTATGTGCAAAACGACCTCCGATTGACCCGAAACTTTACCACGCCCTTTCTAGTATAGTTTTAGCCATGCCATTAAGAAACCACCTAGAGATACCACCCCTAACTCCGTAACTAAATTATTTCCGATTCAAGCCCAACGATAAAAGCTTTTAGTTCTTTCGCTTGATTGTGTGTCTGTTTGTTGCGTCGTAGGACACGGAGTGAACGACGAGGTTCCCGACCGCGACCAAGCAACTGAGGACCAGTACTGCGACCCCGAACCCGAAGGACAGTGCTCCGATCAGGACTTTCCGCAAGGGTTTGACGATGGCAAGTTCAATTCCGCCCTTTGATGCATATTTCTGTCCTAGTTTTTACAAACACGACCCAATGGCCTGTTTTATAAAATTGCATTGTTTTGCGTGCTGGAGACCCGGTAGGATAGCCACCCTTGTTTGAAATAACCCTACTTTGACCGCCTGATTTATAAAGAAAATGCGTGTGTGTGGGAAGGGATAAAATGTGGTTTTGAAAAGCGAGTTAGATGAGATGGATGGCATTTCTGTGTGAATTGCCGCTGGTGTGCTCGTACCTGTGTGGTTGAGCGTGGATGGGAGATATCCATCTTGTCACCCCTAAGGACCGAGTTGATGTGACATCCCACCTAGCTTCTCGTAGTGCGAACCACTTGACCGTTGTATGGGCAACGGCTTGGCCTAACCCCACTAGTTAGTCTGATAGCCATCAGGAGAGCTGGGAGCAACGGGTGATCAAGGAGACGGGATAAGCTCTGTGTGACTTATGCCCCGGTTAAACCTCGGTGTTAGGTCGAATGACCCCTTGATAGATCCCGTGGTGGCTAGTCAGGTCTAGCTACGGTGGGTAAGGGCTTCGATGGGATCTGCACCGGCACTAAGGTGTCCGTGCTGTGGTACCCCGCCTGTGGGTAAAGTTGCACACCTCTGCAGAGTTAAAATCTATTCGAATAGCCGTGCCCACGGTACTGGGCAAGTTACGGTGTGGTCACATAACTAGTGTTTCTCTCTGGGAAATGGTCGAACTGGTGTGAGTTGTTTGAAAAGTATCCGGCAATGGTGCTGTGTGCTACGATGGACGGGGAGTCCGGTAGCGGCTTGAAATTTGGATCCGTGTGGATCGACATCGTGAGCTTTGACACTTGAAAACTTGTTTTGAAAAGTGCTTTTAAAACGAACCCTTGCATATAATTGTGTTTCCGCAAAAGAACCGTAACTTTATCCTTGGATTATCCTGTGCATCTAACTCTGTTATAACCCCCCCGTGGGTGTGATTGGACTTGCTGAGTACGTTTGTACTCACCCCGTTCTTACTTTACAGTGGAGGATCCCGACTACGTCCCCGAGAACGACGAGTAGGGTCCCGTCCTGCACCCAGTCCTGCCTGTGGGTGAGGTCACCGTTGGAACTCCGCATGGCGCAAGACTCTGATGATCCCCTGTTCGTATTTAGTGTAGTAGTATGGGTTTTTGTTGTAATCCTCGCGATAGTGGCGCTTCATTGCCCATTACCGCGAAGAGTTGTACGGTAATGAACCATCTGATGTAATAAAAGTGTTATCAGCCTCCTGGGACTGATAAAGTGACACTTTTAAGTCTTCCCTGATGGGGGGGACGCTTCAGGTGGTATCAGAGCCGTAGGCTGGCCGTAGGACGCAACCCTAGGAGCGAGACCCCTTTTCAGACCCTAGAACTTATCCTGGGTTAGATATCTTTCTGCACAAACACTCACCACTGGTCTTTGCCTTGTTCCAGATGGCTGGCAATGGATGGGTTAGCGGAATCTGCCACGCAGAGCCCGGCCTCCCCAAGTTACTATTGCTCAGCCTGGAACGCGTCGGGGTCATGGAAACGCCGGAGTACGCCTACCGAGAATACATCTCCGGTGGCACCCTTCGGTGCGACACGATGATCTTTGTGGAAAGAAGCACCCGCTACCCTGAGGTGGACCCTTGGTTCATCTCCACAAAGGGCTTCCGATTCCCCGACACCTACCGAAAGGCCGCCCGTAAAGCCCTGCGCCGATTACGTGTGCTCTACAGGCACTACCTTCAGCGGACTCCTATGGGATTTTTCCCACCCGCTGAAAGAAGTGGACGCACTTGGATTGCCCGGATGAGGGGACTTGGACGAGAAGAAGAAGATTTAGAAGATGCGGTCTCCCACCTATCCATCTACCTTACTGGCTTGGATGCACTCTGCCGCGAACAATCGGCACAACTGAAGAAGCTAATCCATGGGGTTGAAAAGTTAACCCAGGAACTGGAGGAACAACGGACAAGAGCCGCAAACGCCGAGTATTCCTTAGCTGCCCTCCAAGCCCAGATGCAAGAATATGAGAGCCGCAACGGGATAGGTGGATGGATCGAAGAAGAAGAAGAAGAACCCATGGAGACCCATTGGGACAAGGGTACTCAGACCGAAAATGAGATGGATCGGTTCCTTCCAATAAAGAAGCGCTCTATCAGGACTGAGGAAGAATCCCCATGATAGGATTAGCACCCCTAGCAAAAACCCTACACTAATGACCACGTATCCATGAAAACTGTACCACCTTTGTTGTAATAATAAATATCATCTACTCGCTTTTGCACATGTACCATGTTGTTTACCCTACTTCTGTTTCAGATGGCTGAGGAAGGATGGACCCAGGGCGACTGCCAAGCTGCACCTGGATTCCCCAGCCTCTTGATCAACACCCTGGAGGACCTTGGCGTTACGAAGCGCCCAAGGTACTACAGCCGAGAGTACGAGCACCATGGTACCCTCCGCTGCAGGGTGATTCTGGTCATCGCCAGGAGCAACCGCTACCCCGACATCCAGCCCTGGCGCGCGACCGCCACAGGGTTTAGGCACCAAGACACCTACCCCTTGGCCATCAGAAAAGCACTCCGTTACTTGTGCCGGATTTTTGAAGAGCACCTCGCCCCTACACCAGCGAAGTTCTTTCCGCCGGCCATCAGAACCCCAGTCTGGGAAGCGCGCATGAGAAACCTGGAGCGACGCCGCCACGAGGAAGGGCCCCTGTACCAAGTGGCTACTTACCTAGCTGCCCTGGACCAACTCTTTGACGAGCAAGCCAACCTTCTGAGGGAGCAGACTCACCGAGCCGAGCAAGCAGAGCTCGCGGTGAGGATACAGCAGATCCGAACCGCCCATGCCGAGGCGAGAGCCGCAGCCGCGGTCAGTAGCGAAGCTGTCGCCCAAGAAAGCCTTAGACAGGCCCGGGACCGGCGTATGCAAGATTGGACCCAGAGTGGAACACCAGTCCCGGCGATAGGGGAAGGCCACGTGTTACTCGGGACACCCGTCATAGGGTGGGGATCACTCTTCGGGAGCGCACGAGCCCCACCCGAGAACCCTGAAAGCTCTGCTGCCGCCGACGAGGGAGATGCCGCAGCGCAACCCTTGACCGATGGAAGTCCAGAGGACGTCGAGCAAGGATCACTCACGCTTTCCGTCCCAGAAGAAGGCCTGCCCCGCGAGTAGAATGACTGACGCCACCCTAGCGGTGTACACCCCAGCCCCTTTTTGTCTAAGTCGTGTCCTCGGGCGTGACCCTGGACGAGTAGTGCGAGACCTAGCCTTACCCCAAGCTGTACCCCCTTTCCGCAGTAATAAAGTTGTTTGTGCCTGTTGTGTGTGATGTTGTGTGTGCTGCTTGTTTAAATATCTACTGGCAGAAGGTAGGTTCTGCCCTAAATACGAATTAAACAACTTAAACATCAGGTAATCGTAACCCCGATTTACCCAATCAACAGGTGACCCCCCGGAACGTCGCGAGGGCCTCCCGCGGCCGGAACCCCGTAGCCGCTAGTGTCGGAGCACATCCCGTTGAACAAGATCTTCCCCAAGGAGAACAAGAAGTAAGCCAGAACCGAGGGGGAAGTCAAGAAGGAGAACAACTACCACCACCCCCACCCCTCGGAGACCTGGCGCAGATCATCCATAACCAGACCCTCATACTGGAGACTCTGGCGAATGCCCTCATTAACCGGCAGCCACGAGGGCAGAATATGAACGACAAGCTGACGGCCTTCCTAAGGACCAAGCCACCCACCTTCGCCGGATCCAGCAACCCGTTGGATGCTGACGACTGGTTGCGAGTGATTCAGAGGAAGCTCGAACCATTCGAATGCCAGGACCGGGATAAAGTCCTACTGGCAGCCCATCAGCTCACCGGCACGGCATTATCCTGGTGGGAAAACTATTGTGCCGCAGCCGAGGATGCCTCTACCATCACCTGGGGAGAATTTGTAAGAGAGTTCCGCCGCTACCACATCCCTTCGGCCACTATGAAGCGCAAGGCGGATGAATTCCGCGCACTACAACAAGGGAGCATGTCGGTGGAAGAATACACCCACCGGTTCATAGAATTGGCCCGATATGCGCCGGAAGAGGTGAACGACGACGACAAAAAGCAAGACATGTTCAAGAAGGGGCTAAGCCCAGAGCTCCGGACCTTGCTTACTCCCCAGATCTATCCGGACTTCAACACCCTGATGAACAAGGCCATCCTCACAGAAAGGGCCAAGGCCGAAGAAAGAAAGGACAACAAACGCAAGTTTTTGGAAAGTAAGGCTCGCCAACAAGACCGTTTCCAGAAGCCGAGAAATTCCAGCTATACTGCACCAGGAACTCAGGCCCCAATGCAGTATAGAACTCAGTCCCAGGTGACAGGATCACAGGCCCCGCCTAGAAGCCAGAATACCTCGAGGGCCCCGCAAAGCAATGCAAGTCAGGCCACCCCCGACAACAACAATGTTAGGGCTTGTTTCAACTGCCGAGAGACAGGGCACTTCATCGCCAATTGCCCCTACGCCAAGAATAAGCCGGCAACGTCGACTTTCTCCAACACGGTGAACGGGCCCAGACCAGCCCTGACCGGTGCCAACCGAATGCCCGTCCGCAACAACGACAACAGCCAGCAAGTGAGGCAACAATCATTTGGACGAGCCCGCGTCAATCACATCGACGCGCAGGAGGCTCAAGAAGCTCAGGGAGTAGTGCTCGGTGAGTACTTAGTCAACTCAGCCCTGGCGACAGTATTATTCGATTCTGGAGCATCGCACTCGTTTATATCCTCGAGCTATGTGGAGAAACACAAAATACCTACAGTACTACTAAAAACACCCCTATTAACCCGGACGCCTGGAGGCGACATCAATTGCCAATTAGGTTGTTCACGGGTAAGGATCAACTTAAGTGGGGTAGACTTTCTAGCAGATTTGGTAGTACTTAAGCCTGGGGGAATAGACGTGATCCTTGGGATGGATTGGTTAAGCCGACACAATGGTCTCATAGGCTGCACTGATAAAGTGGTACACCTAACCAACCACGAAGGAGTGCAAGTGATCTGCCGTACCCGGGATAGTAAATTTGACCCAATGGTATTTAGCATGGAAGCCAAGCCCTTAGAAGGAGTCCCGGTAGTAAACGAATACCCAGATGTATTTCCTGAAGAGCTTCCCGGTATGCCGCCGGACAGGGATATAGAATTCGTCATAGACCTTATTCCCGGAACCTCTCCGATAGCCAAGAGACCCTATAGGATGGCCGCCTCTGAATTGGCAGAATTAAAGAAGCAACTAGAAGAACTGCAACGGATTGGTTTCATCAGACCAAGCTCGTCGCCATGGGGAGCCCCAGTCCTGTTTGTCAAAAAGAAAGATGGGAGTATGAGGATGTGTGTAGATTACCGGGCACTGAATGAAGTTACCATTAAGAACAAGTACCCTCTTCCCAGGATTGATGACCTGTTCGATCAGCTAAAGGGAGCTAAGTACTTTTCGAAGATCGATCTAAGATCAGGGTATTTCCAGCTCAAGATTAGAGAAAGTGACATCCCCAAAACAGCCTTTGTCACCCGCTACGGGCAGTTTGAGTTCACTGTAATGTCCTTCGGACTAACCAATGCCCCTGCCTATTTTATGAACCTCATGAACAAAGTGTTTATGGACGAGCTGGATAAGTTTGTCGTAGTCTTTATCGACGACATACTTATCTACTCTAAGAGTATTCAGGAACATGAGCAACACCTGCGGGTAGTATTAGAAAAGCTGAGGGCACATAAGTTATATGCCAAGTTCAGCAAGTGCGAATTCTGGCTGGAGAGAGTAGCTTTTCTTGGTCACATTCTAACCGCGGAAGGAGTAGCAGTGGACCCAGAAAAGGTCGAGGCAGTATCCAGTTGGCAGCAACCGACTAATGTTAGTGAAATCAGGAGTTTTCTTGGACTAGCTGGGTACTACCGGAGATTTATCGAGGGATTCTCCAGGATAGCCCGACCCATGACGGAACTTCTTAAGAAGGAGAAGAAGTTCGCCTGGTCGGAAAGTTGTGAAAGAAGCTTTCAAGAGTCTAAAGTACATCTTTACTCAGCCAGATTTAAATTTAAGGCAGAGAAGATGGTTGGAGTTGGTCAAAGACTATAATCTGGAAATTCAGTATCACCCCGGAAAGGCGAACGTGGTAGCCGATGCCTTAAGTCGGAAATCCTATGGGCCCACGAATGACCCTCTGCGAGAGGAAATGGCACGATTAAATGTGCACATTATACCTCGAGGTTCCAGCCAAGTGCTAAACGTCCAATCCACATTAGAGGATAAGATTAGAGAAGCCCAAAGCTCGGATCAAGAGTTAGTAAAAATTCGCAAACAAACCGGAGAAAACAAAGCACCGGGTTTCAGAGTGGACGATAAGGGAACATTATGGTACGAGGATAGAATTTGTGTACCTCAGAATGGAGACTTCCGGCAGATAATTATGGACGAAGCACATAACTCGGCCTACTCTATCCACCCAGGATCCACCAAAATGTATATGGACATAAAGCAAAAATATTGGTGGAACGGAATGAAGGCGGGTATTGCAAGATTCGTGGCTCATTGTGATACCTGCCAAAGGATCAAGGCCGAACATCAAAAGCCAGCAGGATTATTGCAACCCTTGCCCATCCCGGTCTGGAAATGGGATGAAATAGGAATGGACTTCGTAGTAGGCCTACCCAGAACACAGAAGGGACATGATTCCATATGGGTAATAGTGGATCGACTCACTAAATCGGCACATTTCATACCCGTAAGAACCACTTATGGTGGAGAAAAGCTGGCAAAACTTTACGTGGAAAAAATAGTGAAGTTACATGGAATGCCCAGCAGAATCGTCTCGGATAGAGGGACCCAATTTACATCTAGGTTTTGGAAAAGCCTACATAAAGCCATGGGCACTAAGTTAGATTTTAGCTCCGCATACCACCCACAGACGGATGGTCAAACCGAGAGGGTGAATCAGATCATGGAAGATATGCTGAGAGCATGTGTCTTGACCTATGGAAACGATTGGGAACAGAGTCTGCCCTATGCAGAATTCTCGTACAATAATAGTTACCAAGCCAGCCTGGGTATGTCGCCATTCGAAGCCCTCTACGGAAGAAAGTGCAAAACTCCTTTAATGTGGTCGGAAGTTGGAGAACGTGCCCTAGAGGGACCCGACTTCATAAAAGAGGCAGAAGAAAAAGTAGCGGAGATCCGCGAGAAACTGAAAGCAGCCCAGTCCCGACAAAAGAGCTATGCAGACAAGAAGAGGCGAGAGATAAGCTTCAATCCGGGCGATTTTGTCTATCTCAAAGTCTCACCCATTCGAGGGACACGAAGATTTCAGGTACAAGGAAAATTAGCCCCTCGATACATTGGACCGTATCAAGTTCTAAAGAAAGTCGGAGCCGTGGCATACCGACTAGAGTTACCAGAAGAAATGTCAGATATACACCCAGTGTTCCATGTCTCGCAATTAAGAAGGTGTCTGAGAGTACCCGAGGGAGAACATGTGCTGGTGGAAACAATAGACCTGCAGCCGGATTTGCGATATCAGGAAGTGCCGGTCAAGATTCTAGACACTGTCGCTAAGAGGACCAGAAACTCCGAAGTACGGATATGCAGAGTTCAATGGAGTAGACACGGAGTAGAAGAAGCGACCTGGGAGCGCGAAGAGGCTCTAAAGAAGGAATTTCCCCATCTGTTTAGGAGCCAGCCGAATCTCGAGGACGAGATTCATTTAAGTGGGGTAGGTTTGTGACGCCCTGAAAACTTACCAAATTAAACCACGCGCTAAAATGTTTCAATGAAAAACCATTCGTCGTCAAACCCTAACTCTAACCCTTGACGACCGACAGCGGACTTGACCGCCGTCCCAATCCCGCACCACTCACACAAGACCGCTTTCCGCGAATAGCGCTGGCGCGACTCTTTTCCTCGCGCAGCGCGCGAACGCCGAGCACGCGTGGCCGACCCGCACGCGATCACCCGCCGCGTTCTGCGCCGGCGCTCCTCGTGCCGCGCGCGAATCCCGCGCGCGCGTGGCCGACCGGCCGCGGTCGCCGCCGCGACCGGCGCCGGCACGCCTTCCCCTCTTTCTCTTTTCTTTTCTTTTCCAATCCCTCTCTCTTTCTTTCTTTCCTTTCCTTTCCTCCCTTTTCCTTTCTCTTTTTTTTTCCTTTTTCCTCCCTTCTTCCTTTTCCCTTCTCTCCTCTCCTCTCCCCTCCTTCCCCTGCCTCTGCTCCCGAGCACCCCCACGCCGCGCGCCACCGTGCCGCGCACGCGCTCGCCCCCGCGTGCCCCGCGTGGCCGCGCGCGAGCTCCTGCCCAGCCGCGCCGTACCCGCGCCCCCCGGCCGCGCTGTGTCGCGCCACCAGTGCACGCGCACGCGCGTGCCGCGCCGCTCTCCGTGCCGCACGGCGCCCACATGCGCCCACCCCGCGCGTGCCGCACCGCCCGTCGATTGGCCGCGCCGCACGCTGCCGCACACCGCCGCCGCCCTGCACCACCGCGTCGCGACGGCCGCAAGCGGCCGGGGCGCCATTAATGGCGCCCGCACCGCCCGCCGGCCCTTCCCACCGACCCCCATCGCTCCTCCACGCGGCCGCCTATAAGTAGCCCTCCCCCGCACCTCGGCACCTCCACGAACGGCGCCACCACCCCCAGCCCCTTCTCGCACGCTCCCAGCTCCGCCGCCGCACGCCGCTCGGCCGCCACCCGCAGGCCTCCGCCGCCCCACTCCCACGCCTCGCCCCGGCTCAAGGTGAGCAGGGGAATCAGTTCCCCTTGGCCCCCTCTCCCTTTTCCCCCACGCACCCGAGCCACCCCGGGCCTCGGCCGCCGGGATTAGGCCGGCGCCGAGCCCCTTTTCCCCTTCCTCTGTTTCACGGGTAAGAGGAGGAAGAAGAAGGGGTGGTTTTGCGTTTAACCCCCCCCCCGCCCTTACTCTCTTTTCTAAATAAGGACCCCCCCTCTCTAATAGCTCCCTTTCGCGAAAGAAACCCTGCCCACTCTATTAATTCAAATTGAATCCCTCCGTTACATAAAAACCCAACCATGCCCGACACCCTTTAGCATGCCCTGATTAATTCTAGGTTTCGCAGATAAACCCTTACCCCCGTTTAAGCCCTGAAACCACCTTTAGCGCGTCATTTTATGTGCAAAACGACCTCCGATTGACCCGAAACTTTACCACGCCCTTTCTAGTATAGTTTTAGCCATGCCATTAAGAAACCACCTAGAGATACCACCCCTAACTCCGTAACTAAATTATTTCCGATTCAAGCCCAACGATAAAAGCTTTTAGTTCTTTCGCTTGATTGTGTGTCTGTTTGTTGCGTCGTAGGACACGGAGTGAACGACGAGGTTCCCGACCGCGACCAAGCAACTGAGGACCAGTACTGCGACCCCGAACCCGAAGGACAGTGCTCCGATCAGGACTTTCCGCAAGGGTTTGACGATGGCAAGTTCAATTCCGCCCTTTGATGCATATTTCTGTCCTAGTTTTTACAAACACGACCCAATGGCCTGTTTTATAAAATTGCATTGTTTTGCGTGCTGGAGACCCGGTAGGATAGCCACCCTTGTTTGAAATAACCCTACTTTGACCGCCTGATTTATAAAGAAAATGCGTGTGTGTGGGAAGGGATAAAATGTGGTTTTGAAAAGCGAGTTAGATGAGATGGATGGCATTTCTGTGTGAATTGCCGCTGGTGTGCTCGTACCTGTGTGGTTGAGCGTGGATGGGAGATATCCATCTTGTCACCCCTAAGGACCGAGTTGATGTGACATCCCACCTAGCTTCTCGTAGTGCGAACCACTTGACCGTTGTATGGGCAACGGCTTGGCCTAACCCCACTAGTTAGTCTGATAGCCATCAGGAGAGCTGGGAGCAACGGGTGATCAAGGAGACGGGATAAGCTCTGTGTGACTTATGCCCCGGTTAAACCTCGGTGTTAGGTCGAATGACCCCTTGATAGATCCCGTGGTGGCTAGTCAGGTCTAGCTACGGTGGGTAAGGGCTTCGATGGGATCTGCACCGGCACTAAGGTGTCCGTGCTGTGGTACCCCGCCTGTGGGTAAAGTTGCACACCTCTGCAGAGTTAAAATCTATTCGAATAGCCGTGCCCACGGTACTGGGCAAGTTACGGTGTGGTCACATAACTAGTGTTTCTCTCTGGGAAATGGTCGAACTGGTGTGAGTTGTTTGAAAAGTATCCGGCAATGGTGCTGTGTGCTACGACGGACGGGGAGTCCGGTAGCGGCTTGAAATTTGGATCCGTGTGGATCGACATCGTGAGCTTTGACACTTGAAAACTTGTTTTGAAAAGTGCTTTTAAAACGAACCCTTGCATATAATTGTGTTTCCGCAAAAGAACCGTAACTTTATCCTTGGATTATCCTGTGCATCTAACTCTGTTATAACCCCCCCGTGGGTGTGATTGGACTTGCTGAGTACGTTTGTACTCACCCCGTTCTTACTTTACAGTGGAGGATCCCGACTACGTCCCCGAGAACGACGAGTAGGGTCCCGTCCTGCACCCAGTCCTGCCTGTGGGTGAGGTCACCGTTGGAACTCCGCATGGCGCAAGACTCTGATGATCCCCTGTTCGTATTTAGTGTAGTAGTATGGGTTTTTGTTGTAATCCTCGCGATAGTGGCGCTTCATTGCCCATTACCGCGAAGAGTTGTACGGTAATGAACCATCTGATGTAATAAAAGTGTTATCAGCCTCCTGGGACTGATAAAGTGACACTTTTAAGTCTTCCCTGATGGGGGGGACGCTTCAGTGATCCACATGGGATCCAGCTCGGTCAGAGTAACACGCTAGCAGAAGCATCTTGCGGAGGGCCAACACCATAGGCAAAGTTGGGCGCGGACACAACCTCTATTCGACGTCTTCGATCACGAAGTCCGGGTCTTCCTCTGAAGAAAACCACAAATATATATAGGGTGAGTACAAGGGTACTCAACAAGTCCAACCACACCCGCGGAGGGGAAATAATAGAGATCATGCACGGGTATATCAAGGGTGAGGTTAGGGTTTATTTGCGATAAAGCGAGGTTTTACACATGCAAGGGTTCATTTTAATAAAAGAGTTTTCTCATGACATTTTTATGGTAATCGAATAATAGGTGGAGTTGATCCTACACCAAGGATCCAAGTTTTAATGCCACCGGACTCCGCGTCCACAGTAGCTGACTGCACAACTGCCTAGTACTTTCAAAACATCTCACGCCACAAAACCAATCATCGCAAAACATCTATTGAAGTGACCATGCCGTAACGCGCCCAATACCGTGGACACGGCTATTCGAATAGATTTTTCACTCTGCAGAGGGGGTACACTTTACCCACAAGTAGGGTACCGCGCTACGAACACCTTAATGCCGCAGCGGATCCTAACGAAGCCATTACCCACCTTAGCTGAATCCAACTAGCCAATACGGAAGCTACCATGGGGTTAATGACCCATCAAAGTCATAACCGGAACATAACTCACACAGATCGTATTCCTTTTCCATGGTCTCCCGTTGCTCACCCGCTCTCCTTTTGGCTAGTAGAACAACTAGTGGGGATTATGCTAAGCCATTGCCCACACAACGGTCGAGTGGTTGTACGATAAATGGGTTAGGCAAGATGACACCTCAGTTCGTCCTTATTTTGACCAGACGGACATCTCCCGACCATGCTCAACCATAAAGGTACGAGCACACTAGTGGCATTTCACACAGAAAACGCCGTCCATCTCGTCAGACTATGTCTTTATTTTATTTTCTCAAAATCCCGCTTTATCTTTCGAAACACTCGTACCCTTATTTTCAGTAAAGCACTTGTGGTTGTGGTTTAAAATATAATAAAATGAATAACAGGTAATAAACATCTCTAGCAGTAGTTATCATCTAATAGGGCAAATCCTAGGTCATCAGGGAATGGTCATAACAATCAAGGGGTGGCTATCCAACTAGGTCTTGCAATAAAACGATGCATTTTATAAAACAGGCCAACAGGTTGTATTTATAAAGCTGGGATAAACATGCATCAAAGGATGGGATTGGACTTGCCATTCACAAAGCCTTCCGGGAAGTCCTGATCAAGGTACTGTCCTTCAGGTTCGGGCTCACAGCACTGGTTCTCGGACTCTTGCTCGTAGTATTGCTCGTCGACGGGTTCCCCCTCGGTCGCTTTGTGATCTACGGCGCATATAAACAATCAATCAATACATAAAAAGAAATAAAGGTTTTATCTTCGAGCCCGAATCAAGAATAACTTAAGAAACAATGGTAAAAGAATATTTTTGGTAGATTTCTTGATGGCATGGCCGACATTATGATAGAAATGGCGTGGTAAAGTTTCGGGGCAAACGGAAGGTTTTTGGCGCATGAAATGATAGGCCGAACGGGGTTTTAGGGAAGGGATAAGGGACAAGGACCGATTTGTAATTACTGTTGGGAGAGGAGGGCTTGGTTAGAATTTCTAGAAATACCTAGGGTACCCTGGAAAAGGTCGGGGGTTTATCCGTAATTATTTTGTATAGGAGGGGGTTCATTTCCTAAATAGAATGAGCATGGGGTTTATTTGGAAAAAGGGATTAAGGAGAGGTGGGGCTCTTAAGGGGATAGGCAGAAGGGCAGGGGGCTCAGGGCAAATGTGCCATTCTTCGTCCTCCCATTACCAGGAACAGAGGAGGGGAGAGGGGCCGGCGGCGGCGCCGATTCCGGCAGCTCCGGGGCACGGCGGCGGCCGGGGGCGGGGGCAAAACGGAGAGGGGAGCACGGGGGACCTATTCCTCTACTCACCACGGGCCGGGGTGGCACGAGGCGGCCGGCCCACGAGAGCCAGGGGCGGCGGGCGGAGGGCCTGGTGGCAGCAGTAGTGTAGGGCCGGGGAGGGGGAGCTAGGGGCGACGGTAGAGGCGGTGGTGGTGGCGGGGCGCGGCGCGGGGGTATTTATAGGCCGGCGAGGGCGGGAAGGAGGGGGCGCGGTGGAGGCCGGCGAGCTCCGGAGCACGGTGGCCAGTAATGGCGGTGGGGGCGGTGGTGGCTCTGAGTCGTTGATGCGCAGGGCGATCGATGGCGGTCGGCTCTGCTCGGCGTCGTGGAACGCAGGGGCAGCGCGAGCGCCAAGACGGCAAGGGGGCACGGCGTGCGTAGAGGAGGGGCCAAGTTAGGCCGTTCCTGTGGAGTCATCAATGGAGGGAGGGGGTGGTGGCCGGGCGCTCGGCGTCGAGCTTTGCTCGGCGTCGTGCTGTGCGTGCAGGGGAACGAGGGAAGGAGCAGGAAAGGAGAAAGAGAAAGGGGAAAAAGAAGAAGGGGGAAAAGAGGAACAGGGGAGAAAGGAAGGGAGAGGGAGGGCTGCATCGGCGGGATTCGCGGCGACGGTCGCGAGAGTGCGGCGCGACGCGCGAGGGGGGGGCTGCGTCGGCGGGATTCGCGGCGATGGTCACGAGCGCAGGGTTGAGCACGCGGCATGGCACATGGGTCGAGGAACAGAGAAAGGATGGCGATTAATTTTTGGATGTCAGACGGCGGGATGTCGGGAAATGTTTTGGGCGATTAAGAGCTCGGACGATAGAGGGTTTAGGAGCGATCTGAGCTTGACGAAAGAATTTTTCTAGCGAGCGATTTGTGCTTTAATTTGAATAAGGTAAAAACGCGGGCGTTACAAACCTACCCCACTTAAAATGAATCTCGTCCTCGAGATTCGGCTGGTTCCTAAACAGATGGGGAAACTCTTTTTTAAGGGCATCTTCGCGTTCCCATGTAGCTTCTTCCACCCCATGTCTGCTCCACTGAACTCTGCAAATCCGTACTTCAGAGTTTCTTGTCCTTTTTATGACAGTGTCCAAAATCTTGACAGGCACTTCCTGGTACTGAAGATCTGTTTGTAAAGCTATCTCTTCCTCCGGCACCCGTTCCCTCTCGGGTACCCTCAGGCATCTTCTCAGTTGGGATACATGGAATACTGGGTGTACGTCAGCCATTCCTTCTGGTAGCTCTAGACGGTATGCCACAGCCCCAATTTTCTCCAGTATTCGGTACGGTCCAACGTACCGAGGGGCTAGTTTCCCACGTACCTGAAATCTTCGAGTCCCTCGAATAGGTGAAACCTTGAGATAGACGAAGTCTCCTGGATTGAAACTTACTTCTCGTCTCTTTCTGTCTGAGTAACTCTTCTTTCGCGATTGGGCGGCCTTCAGTTTCCCTCTAATTTTGGCCACTCTTTCTTCCGCTTCCTTTATGAGTGCGGGTCCAACTAGGGCACGCTCTCCGACTTCTGACCACATCAGGGGGGTTCTGCACTTTCTCCCATAGAGAGCCTCAAATGGTGACATACCCAAGCTTGCTTGATAACCGTTGTTGTACGAAAACTCAGCGTACGGTAAGCTTTGTTCCCAATCCTTGCCATAAGTAAGGACGCATGCTCGTAGCATATCCTCCATAATCTGGTTCACCCTTTCTGTTTGACCATCGGTCTGCGGGTGATAAGCTGAACTGAAATCCAACTTGGTGCCCATGGCCGTATGCAAACTTTTCCAAAACCTAGAGGTGAATTGGGTTCCTCTATCTGAAACAATTCTGCTAGGCACACCATGCAGCTTTACTATGTTGTCCACATAGAGCCGGGCTAGCTTTTCACCACCATAATTGGTCCGTACAGGTAAGAAGTGGGCGACCTTTGTGAGCCGGTCCACTATTACCCATATGGAGTCATGTCCTTTCTGTGTCTTGGGTAAACCCACTACAAAATCCATTCCTATCTCTCCCATTTCCAAACCGGGATGGGTTAGGGTTGCAGCAATCCTGCTGGCTTCTGATGTTCAGCCTTGATTCTTTGACAAGTGTCACAACGGGCGACGAATCTTGCAATGTCCGCCTTCATTCCACTCCACCAATACTTTTGCCTTATATCTACATACATCTTGGTGGATCCTGGGTGGATAGAATATGCTGAGTTGTGGGCCTCATCCATAATAGTCTGTCGGAAGTCTCCTTCCTTAGGTACGCAAATTCTATATTTGTACCATAAGGTTCCTTTGCTATCCACTCTGAAATCCGGTGCCTTGTTTTCTCCCGTATGCATGCGGATTCTCATTAAGTCCTTATCTGAACCTTGGGCCTTTCTGATCTTGTCCTCCAAAGTGGGTTGAACACTCAGCTTGTGACTGGAACCCTGGGGGACGATGTGCACATTTAATTGTGCCATTTCTTCTCGTAGGTGGGCATCCTTAGGTCCATAAGATTTCTGGCTTAAGGCATCTGCCACCACGTTTGCTTTACCAGGATGGTAATGAATTACCACATTATAATCCTTAACTAGTTCCAACCACCTTCTTTGCCTTAAGTTCAAATCTGGCTGGGTGAATATGTACTTTAAGCTCTTATGGTCTGTGTAGATCTCACACCTATTCCCGATCAGATAGTGTCTCCAAATCTTGAGGGCATGTACCACGGCTGCGAATTCCAAATCATGGGTCGGGTAATTCTGTTCGTGAGGCTTGAGTTGTCGGGAAGCATATGCCACTACTTTCCCACCTTGCATAAGGACACATCCTAATCCTTGACGGGACGCATCACAATAAATGACGAAATCCCGTTGGATGTCTGGCAAGGTAAGTACTGGGGCGGTTGTCAGTCTTCTCTTTAACTCCTTGAAGCTTTTCTCACATGACTCGGTCCAGGTGAACTTCTTCTCTTTCTTGAGTAGCTCTGTCATGGGTCGGGCTACCCTGGAGAATCCTTCAATAAATCTCCGGTAATATCCGGCTAAACCGAGAAAGCTCCTGATTTCACTAACATTGGTTAGTTGCTGCCAATTGGAGACTGCTTCGACCTTTTCGGGATCCATTGCTACTCCCTCTGCGGTCAAGATATGACCAAGAAATGCTACTTTCTCAAGCCCAAATTCACACTTGCTGAACTTGGCGTAGAGCTTGTGCGCTCTCAACTTTTCCAGAACCACTCGTAGGTGCTGCTCATGTTCGTCGACACTCTTGGAGTAAATAAGTATGTCATCAATGAAAACCACGACAAACTTATCTAACTCTTCCATAAACACCTTATTCATGAGGTTCATGAAATAAGCAGGTGCATTGGTGAGTCCAAAGGACATCACGGTAAACTCATATTGCTCATAGCGGGTGACGAAGGCCGTCTTTGGAATATCACTTTCCTTAATCTTGAGTTGGTGATATCCCGACCTTAGATCTATCCTGGAGAAATACTTGGCTCCCTTCAGCTGATCGAAGAGGTCATCAATTCTGGGGAGGGGGTATTTGTTCTTGATGGTGACTTCATTTAGTGCACGGTAATCCACGCACATCCTCATGCTTCCGTCCTTCTTCTTGACAAACAAGACCGGAGCTCCCCATGGTGATGAGCTTGGTCTAATGAAACCACTCTGTTGTAACTCTTCCAGCTGTCTCTTCAGTTCCGCCAATTCAGAGGCTGCCATCCTATAGGGTCTCTTAGCTATAGGGGAGGTTCCAGGGATAAGGTCAATGACAAACTCTATATCCCTATCTGGCGGCATCCCCGGCAGTTCTTCCGGGAAAACATCTAAGTATTCCTTTATTACTGGGACTTCTTCAAGAGTTTAGCTTCCATGCTAAAAACCATTGGGTCCGGTCCACTTCCCCGAGTGTGGCAGGTTACTTGTACTCCTTCTGGGTTGGTTAGGTGTACCACCTTGTCAGCACAGCTTATAAGGCCATTGTACAGGCTTAGCCAATCCATTCCAAGGATCACATCTATACCTTTAGACTTAAGTACTACTAGGTCTGCTAGGAACTCTACCCCACTTAAGATGATCCTTACCCGAGAACAACCCAGTCGGCACTTAATGTCACCTCCGGGTGTTTGGGTTAATAGGGGTGTTTTAAGTAGCACTGTAGGTATATTGTGCTTTTCCACAAAACTTGAGGATACGAATGAATGTGATGCTCCGGAATCAAACAATATTGTTGCCAAAACTGAGCTGACTAGAAACTCACTGAGCACTACGCCCTGAGCGTCCTGAGCCTCTTGCGCGTTGATGTGGTTGATGCGGGCTCGTCCGAAGGACTGCTGGGGCGGCCCCATCTGCTGGTTGTTGTTGCCAGTATTGTTATTGCGGATGGGTACACGATTGGCTCCTGATAAAGCTGGCCTTGGTCCATTCACCGAGTTGGAGAGGGTTGGTGCTGCCGGCTTGTTATTGGCATAAGGGCAATTGGCAATGAAGTGCCCTGTCTCACGGCAGTTGAAGCATGCTCGGATATTGCTGCTGGCAGTAACTTGGCTTGCATTACTCTGTGGGACCTTCATGGTGTTCTGGCTCTTGAACTGTCTAAGCTGGGTGCTGGGGACTTGAGAGCCAGTAGCTTGTGGCTGGGTCCTATACTGCATAGGGGGTTGGGACTTGGTCCCTGGAGGGCCAAAGTGTCTCGATTTTTGGAAGCGGTCCTGCTGGTGAGCCTTGGCTTCTAGGAACTTACGCTTATTGTCTCTCTTTTCCTCTGCCATGGCTCTCTCGGTGATGATAGCCATGTTCATCAGTGTGTTGAAGTCTGGGTAGATGCATGGGGAGAGCAGCTTCTTAAGTTCTGTATTTAACCCCTTTCTGAACATATCCTGCTTCTTTTCATCCTTGTCTACTTCCTCCGGTGCATAGCGAGCTAGTTCTATGAACTGGTATGTGTACTCTTCAACTGACTTGTTGCCTTGCTGCAGTTCACGGAACTCATCTGCCTTGCACTTCATGGTGGCTGCTGGGATGTGATAGCGACGGAATTCATCCACAAACTCCTTCCAAGTGATAGTGGAGGCATCCTGAGCAGCTGCACAGTAGTTCTCCCACCAAGCCAAAGCAGTCCCAGTGAGCTGGTGAGCAGCTAAACAGACCTTGTCATGGTCTCCATGTTCAAATGGCTCGAGTTTCCTCTTGATAACACGCAGCCAGTCATCTGCGTCCAAGGGGTTGTAGGATCCTGCAAAGGTGGGTGGCTTGGTCCTCAGAAAAGCTGTCAGTTTGTCATTTGTATTCTGCTCACGAGGCCTTGGGTGGGTGATAACATTGGTCAAAGCTTCCAGTAGGAGGTTCTGGTTGTTTAATACTTGTACCAGGTCTATGGCTGGTGGGGGTGGGGCATGTCGTGCTCCTACTTGGCTTTCTCCTCCCTACTGGCTTACTTCCTGTTCTTCCTGTTCTTCCTGATATTCCTGGTCGGGGGCTTGTCCTTGCGTACCCTGTTGTCTCTCCGCACTTGGAGTGGCATGTGCCCGTCTTTGGAAGGCCCTGTTGTTACGCCTGGGGGCCGTCTGCGGATTGGGTAAAACCCTTATGAGACTTAGATTTGAAATTAAGTGATATTTTATTTTTGAAAAGGCAGATTCCACCTACTGCCGGCAATCGCACAGACTAACAAGCATCAAGTGCAAATAGTTTTATTTATTACGCTGGGGTACAACACTTGTGGGGGGGGGAGTACAGCTAAAACACGCACTACCCGATCTGGTACAAAGGGCACGACAGATGGGTGGGCACAACTCTAAGCTTGGGGCCGGAACGGCTTCATCCCCGGGGTACTTCCAAGGCATGCTACTCGCGGGGCGAGTCGTCTTCCGGGGCGGAGTGCACTTCCAGTGGAATGAGTAGCTCTTCCTCGTCGTCCTTGAGGATCCTATTTTCTCGGGGCTGTTCGACAGCTCCTCCTTCTACGGCCGCAGCTGTCCTTCCGGCACCTTCAGGTGAAGCTTGCGGGGTCCTAAAAAGTCCTCCCCATCCCGTTATGGGTGCTCCAATTAGAACTTGGGTCTCCCCGATTGCCGGGACGGGCGTTCCACCATTGGTCCATTTTTGCATGCGCCGATCCTGGATCTGCCTGAGGCTTTCATGAGCGACAGCTTCGCTACTTATAGCGGCTAGGGTGCATAGAGAATTTGGACAGATGGGCCTCGTCCAATATCTGCTTACGAAGCTTATGGTCCTTGGGTACAACGATACGCTCGTTGAACCATAGAACCCCTTCGTGATCTACTCAAAAGCACTTATACTTTCCTTCTCCTTGAGCTAACTTTTGCTTGATGATTCTGATCCCTTTGTTATGCTGTTGTGCCAGAACAATGTTATCCCAACGTGTAGCTTCAATTGAGAGATGATTCAGGCTGCCTTGAGGAATGTTCTCAAGATTGAGCTTCCTCATCTCCCAAGAAAGCTTCTCATGGAGAGCCTCTACTGACAAGCAAGAGCAATGTGCCTTGCGACTAAGTGCATCCGCAATGACGTTGGCCTTGCCAGGATGATAATGCACTTTCAGATCATAATCTTTAATAAGCTCTAGCCAGCATCTTTACCTCATATTTAGGTCTGCTTGCGTGAAAATGTACTTGAGGCTCTTATGGTCAGTATAGATATGGCACTTTGTACCCATCAGATGATGTCTCCAAATCTTAAGTTCATGGATGACACCTGCGAGTTCAAGATCATGGGTAGGATAGTTCTGCTCATGAGTCCTGAGTGCTCACGATGCATAAGGAATCACTCGGTTGTCCTGCATAAGCACACAACCAAGTCCGATTCCCGAAGCATCACAATAGATGTCAAAAGATTTTGAAACATCTGGTTGAGCTAGAACTGGGGCAGTAGTGAGATGTGCTTTGAGGGTGTGAAATGCATCTTTGCATTTCTGATCCCAGGACAATTTAACTCCTTTCTTTAGCCATTCAGTCATAGGCTTGGCTATTCTTGAAAAGTCAGGAATGAAACAATGATAATAGCCAGCGAGACCAAGAAAACTACGGATTTGATGGACTGACGTAGGAGGTTTCCAGTCTAGCACTTCTTGGACTTTACTGGGATCAACGGATATACCGTTACTGGAGATAGTGTGTCACAGAAATTTAACGGTATCCAGCCAAAATTCGCATTTGGAGAATTTGGCATACAAGTGGTGGTCTCTTAATCTTTGAAGAATAATATGGAGGTGGTTCGCATGATCTTCCAAATTCTTGGAATAGATCAGAATGTCATCAATGAAGACCACTACGAATTTATCGAGTTCTTGCATGAAGACAGAGTTCATGAGATACATGAAATATGCTGGAGCATTGGTAAGACCAAATGACATGACCAGATATTCGTAGAGTCCATATCTGGTAGAAAAGGCTGTTTTTGGAATGTCACTTGGCCTGATTTTGATTTGATGATAGCCGGAACGAAGATCAATCTTAGAGAATACCTTGGCTCCGGCTAACTGAACAAACATAATGTCAATGCGGGGCAGAGGATACTTGTTTTTGATGGTTACCGCATTGAGAGGACGATAGTCTACATATAGCCTTAAGCTATTGTCCTTTTTCTTCACAAATAGGGCTGGACAACCCCATGGTGTAGCACTCGGACGGATGTAACCCTTATCAAGGAGGCCCTGGAGTTGGATTTTTAACTCTGCCAGCTCATTGGGTGGCATACGATAGGGCCCCTTAGATATGGGGGCTGTGCCGAGTTGTAGTTCTATGACAAATTCAATATCCTGGTCTGGGGGCATTCCAGGCAAATCGTCTGGAAAAACATCTGGGCATTCGCAAACAATAGGGATGTTCTTTAACTTAATCCCTTCTACAGCATAGGCACAAGAGTTATTTCACTCCCATTGTGGAAGATAGAGAATAGTAGGTTCATGTTCGGGTGAATCTATCTCCACGGCTCGGGAAGAGATATCTAATGACGCTCGGTGCCTAGTCATCCAATCCATGCCTAGTAGAACATCCATCCCTTCTAGGTCCAATAACAGTAAATCTGTTTTTATCAGATTGCTACCCAACTGAATTGGCACCTTTCTATAGATTTGATTTGATGAAATTTTACCGCCAGGAGTCGCTATCATATAGGCTCCTTTAGTAGGATAGAAATCCAGGCCTACTTTTGTTCCACACTTGGGACTGATAAAACTATGGGTGGCACCAGAATCAAAAAGTATAATCACGAGTTGATGGTTTATAGAGAAAGTACCCATCATTATTGGCGCACCCTCAGGAAGTTCGGAGAGAGTTGTGAAGTTCACCCTCCCGTGGCGAACTTGTACCATCTGCTTCTTGCCCTTGTTCTTGTTGTTCAGGTTGGATGTTTGCCCTTGGATAGATCTTCTAGGTTGGGGGCAATCCTTAATGAAATGGGATGGGCTGCCGCAATTGAAACAACGATAGTTGTTGTTTCCTTGGTTGGATGGCGGGAAGCTCGGCCGGGGGCCTTGCTGCTGTTGCTGCTGGGGTTGTGGTGTCGGTGGTCGATTGAATCGAGCCTGTTGGGGTGGCCTGGCTACCCATCTGCCTGGTATATTGTCTCGGGGCGGTGCTCGGGTAGCGGTGTTTGGGACCAACTGATTCCTCGGCGGTTGCGCAGTTGAGGGTCCAGTGGGTGTCTTCCGTTTCTTTTCTGCCCTATGGGCTGATATGCAGTCTTCTTGGATAATGGCCATATTGACCAATTCATTGAAGTTATCGGCCCTTACCAGGTTCAACCGTTCCTTAAGCTTTGTGTTCAGGCCTCGATGGAAGCGATCTCGTTTGCGGGCATCAGTGTCCGCATGATAACCCGCGTACTGGCACAAGTGATTGAAGACTTGTGCATATTGCAGAACCATGCGGGTCCCCTGAGTCAAGGTCAGGAATTCATTGAGCTTTCGCTCAATAAGTCCCTCTGGAATGTGGTGCGCTTTGAGAGCAGTCCGAAATTCGTCCCATGTGACAACATGACCAACCGGCTGCATGGAGTAGTAATGGTCCCACCATATGCGGGCAGTGCCGCGAAGTTGTTGTGCCGCAAAGAGTGCCTTGTTCGTGTCTGAGCATGGTGCAGACAATAATGCGAACTTGGACTCTATAGTGCGGAGCCATGCATCAGCATCAAGGTGCTCGTCTGCTTTATGGAGCAGTGGGGGCTGGGTGCTGAGAAAGTCTTGGTAACTAGCCGATGGGGGTTCATTCGCGACCTCGGGACTGGTGATGAAATTGGTCCATCTGAGCCTGTACTAGCTGGTTCAAAAGTTCCATCTGTCGGGCCATGACTTCTGCTAGATTTGGCAGGGCTGGTGGCGGCTGTTGGGAACCGCTAGCTTGGTCTGCCCGGAAACCTTCCGGGGTTCCACGAGTAGCTCCAACCATCTGGAACAAAGGAGATGTCCATTATTAACACCATGTCCTTACTCCCATTTTCAGAAGATGTACGGCCGCTAATAGGTTTGTAAGTCACATATTCTGCTCAACCAACTCATTCCAGGTGCAAAGATATTGAAACAAGATAACAGAACACAAGGCTTAGATTTCAAAGTGGACACTGGTTGTCCTTAACATATTACATCCAGGTGGTTCGATTACTACGGGTCAAGCCATATATACACATGCCACATATAGTACAACAAGTGGCTCTGGGTCCGGTAGACTACCCACTACCTATGTCACAACAATCTACACTAGTTACATTGGAAAAGATCGATGATTTGGAGGGACTAGAAATCGTCGAGGTCGCCTACGGAGGACTGGCTGCCGGAAGAGGAGTGATCTGGCTGAGGATTGGGCTCTGGGTTTCCATGCTCGGAGTCGAGATCAGAAACTCCCTCGATTTCCTCTAGGTCTTCTTCTTCGCCTTCAGGTGCTTCAGGTACAGCAGGAGGTACTGGCTGTTGCTGAAGTTCATCGATGTGAGCATGGGCGTCGTCAACCTCAAGGATAAGGTCGTGGACTTGCTCCTGGAGGGATTCGATAATTGTGTCACATTGAGTGATTATGGCATCACTCTCATTGATCTGATCCTCCCGATGAATAATGGTCTCCTCTCGCTCTGCAATGATTTCTTCCTTCTCTGTGACCAAGGCTTGAAGCTCTTCGATCTAAGTGACCTGTTGATCAGCATTTCGATAGTGACCTCGAGCTATACCAGTCAATTGACCCATACCGCGGCGTAGCAGGATCTGATAGTGGTGCTAAACATTCATGAACCTGATGGTACCACGGAGCGTTTCTTCGACTGAATCCCCCAACATATGGCCATAATGAGCTATCCGGAAGTTCTACTCGGGGTCACTAGAATCAATTGCAGGGAATAGGCCGATAGGATACCCTGCAACTTCCATGGGGTGTTGATTGCAGAAAATGTGGATGGCCTCAAGAGCTGCGGTCTTAATGGTATCAACGAGACGGTAGCCAACCACATCAACCTCGATGGGCTACCACTGAGAACGGAAAGGGTGCTGAGGAATAGTCATCTTGACTCTGCATCGGGAAACACCTTCCTCTCTGTACTCCACTCCATCGTACTGTAGGGGCTCGGTGTAGAAGAATAGACTAAGTGACCATAAGAGACGGGGAAAACCCTCCCAGTGCAAGGCATTGGTATGGAGATGCCCTGCATGATCCCAAAAGATGTTTGAAGGAGCTGCCATCTGAAACAAGAATTCAGATGGTGAAATTTTGAAGGATACTGAAAACCCAACTAAGACTACCATAAGAATCCTATTGAATTATACTAGAGATAGACAACACTCTATACGTCCTTAAAAGTACAACACACTCAATGCACTCATTTTTAATTATGGATGGATTATGCATGCACGTACTATTCGACCTCACAACCAAAACAATTGCCGAATATCTTCGGACTTACGTGGTTAATTTCCGTGGCAGAATATTTACGTCTCTCCCTAATAACTAATCGATAAGTCCTATTCTTAACCTCTTAATCATGGTTAGTATACCTGCAGAAGACCATTTTTATATAATCTGAACCTTTCATGGCAGCACGACATGAAAGCGTCCCCAAACAGTACTGTTCACTATAGAAACAGTATCCGTACAATTTCTGCCGTACGGACGACGTTAGCATTCGTTACATCTGCAACGTATTCACGGGGGTACCGTTTAAAATGGGGATATGAACAGCGATCGCCATACCCTGCGCCGAACCATATACTCCCAATATATTCAACCTAAGTTGATATATTGGCAGCATCTCAAGTAGGCCACTGCTTGAGAAACAGCGTTCGGTTCGCATCACCGACGGGAAGGCCAATCTCCCTCAGTTGGCTGAGGATCCTTACCTTCTTACCTTCTTGTCTCGACGTTGAGGAACACAATAATACGAATAAATATCTAGGGTTGGTTGTACTCGAAAGTAAGTTTTGACAGAAAGTAGTGCTGCGAGTTAGAGCTAAACTATATATATATATACTAGTAGCCACCTGATTACTCCCATATAAATCCCTAGGGCTTTACGATCTAAGCACCATCCTTAACGAATCCAACGTACTTTGCAAATTCTTTTGTTAAGCCAAATTTTATCCTGAAAAACATTTTCAAGAGCTGCTGCAGTTGTAAGAGTAAACCTACAGCTCTGATACCAGCTGTGGCAGAACCGCTTGAATTATTCCAGCTCAAGTGCGCTAGTCATCGCTATCTAGGCGATACTAACTCAACGCACTTCAAATGGAACAACCCATTGGTCTGTCGGGTCTCCGCCCGATACAACCACAGTTCAACAGGATCGAAGTAGGTTTACCTCGTACGAAGGTGAGTTTACAATCACACCACAGCTCACCAACTTTAAATTTACAGAGATAATAAACATTATTACAAACTGTTTCAATCTTAAAGTAAACTTATACAACATGGTTTAACACAACAATCTAAACAGCTTGTTCAGGGTTACAGCGGAAGAAAGTTATTAACATCGCGATTACACGTCGCCAAAGTTGGCACCATGCTTCGCCCTAAACATGGTGTCTTTCCGAAGGGTCACTGCCAGCCGGGGATGGATCCCACTCCACGGACCAGCCAAACAGAACAGAGATTGGCCATGCTGGACCATCCGTGGGGGTCTCAAAGGTCACACCTGAAAAATAGACTAGCAAGACTGAATATACTAATACTCAGCAAGACTTAACCGGAATCGGGTATACTTAGCCCATAACTAGACCATGGAGGATTTGATAGGCTCTGGTTTTCTTTTGCCGAAAAGCAACAAAGAGTATGATCTACTTTCATGTTTCAGCTTTCATATTCTAGTTTCATTAACTATTCTAGGTAAGCACCTATTCTAGGCAAGCAAGGTAGATATTAACATCCATCAAGATTATTCCAATAAGAGTTACTGTTCTTACTCTATGTGGCAAAAGGAATAAGCAGTCTCAATCTCCGCGAGAAATGGACGATTTTGAATCAAATTTCCAAACCTTGCAAGGGTAAACCTAACTCACACGCTTGGAACATCCAAAGATTATTCCGAAGCAATTGTTTGCCTTTCATTCCGACTCGTGGAACAGGGCCACCACAAGCGACTGTAGGACCATACGCACACCAATGTGCAGGACATATGTCTGTAGGACCATGGGGTAATCTTTTAAGTCATGATACTACACATGACCCCGTCCATCATCCTTATAGTGATTGCAGAATTGTAAACATTCAACTCCTATATCGCGCGAGTGACAGGAAATCACTCAACTTCTGCCAGTCCTATTAGCAAAGCGTCTATTTGATAAGGACTCAGGCTCAATACATAGGTTACTAGGATTCATGCATCTAGGGTTCCATTTCAACTCCTAGACGTAATGCATAATATAGATACATAAGAATAAAACTGCATAAGTGTAGTAATTTAAAGTACTGGGTTATGCATCGGGGCTTGCTTGCTTGAGCGGGGCTGGGGGCAGGAGTGTCAAAGATTTTTGAACTTTGGTTCGGAGCTTCAGTTAGAGTCTCGACGACGCTCACTGGGTCTTTAGAAAATCCCTGTTCTTGTTCCGAGACTAGCTCGTAGTCTCCGTCGTCGAGTGTCGTTGATTCTACATGATATGCAATGATTCGACTTAGATGGTTCTTGAGTTAAGAGTTTTACTTCACGACAAAGTTGCAATCCAACCAATTGATAAATACAACTTCATAAAATAGGAGATTTGAACTCAATTTCACTAATTATACCTTAATTCAATATCAAATTACTTGATTTAATAGAATTAAGTTAACAAGTTTGATTTTTATTTTGAAATCCCCAAAGGCTCTAGCCTTGAATTTTTGTGGGTAAGCTTTCTTCTAGTGGATGAGCTTACTGTGAATTTTTCATAATTTTCTGAAAATAGAAACTAAAGTGTTTGAATTAAGTTCAAATCTCAAGTTTAAATGCAAACCTTAAGCAAAATAGTGTTGTAAATTCCTAAAATATTTACTATGGACTACTTTATGGAAGAACATCACATGGTAAAAAGATCTAAGCATGAAAACCTTAGCAGCAAGATTAATTAAATTTAAACCCCTTTCAAGCTTGATTTGCATAAGTTTAAATTAACTCAAGCTAGGGTTCAGTATTATAGATGAATTTTTCACATAAGATCACTTGTATCCCAAAGAAGTTACTCACCAAAATTCACAGGAAATAAAGTTAATATGCAAAAGTTACACTCAAGATACCCTTTTGTTAAACTTTAAAATAACTCTAAAAATATTTGGTTTCAAACTGAACTTCATTAATAAAAGTTGAAGAGTTAGACTTCAGGACTACAACAAAATTGGTTTGGCTATTTTTGGATTTTTCTACAATTTCCTATGGATTTTACAATGGGCTGATTTGAAATTAGAAAGGGGTATTGATTTTCTACAGAAAGACCCCTGGAAAGATTCAAATCCTTGCAATCGGGTCCTTGACCGGGCAACACAGGAAACCCGAACGGTGCCGATCAAATTCCGGCGAGGGGGCTCACCGGCGGCGAGGGGGAGGTGAGGGGAAAGGTTCGGGGGCTCACTGCGGTCTCGGGGGTGGCCGGTGTTGGGGAAGAGAAGGGCCGAGGTGGCGTATCGACGGCTAACGGGGGCGAGCGACGGAGCTCCGAGGGGCGGCGTCGGCGTTCCGGTGGCCGGAGGGCAGGAGAGCAGCGGAGAAGAGGCTAGACAGCTTCTACGCGATGATGTGGTGCTGGTGGTGTGCTTGGCCGGGGCTAGGAGGCGGTGTGTGTGTGACAACCTAGGTGTTAATTATAGCAAGCCAATAGGAAAATTGTTGTGTATGGTTTGAATTGTGTGAAATTTGAATAAAGTTATGAAAATAAGGGTATTTATGTAATTTCAGAAAAATACAAGTCCTTTTATGCAAGTAGTTGAATTACAAAGATAACTTTCAAAGTTACTAAGGACTAAAATGTAAAAATATAAGTCATCATGACCTGCCATAAATATTTGCAGTTAAGTCCAAAACTACATAAAATTCACCTTACTAAGGATAAAAATCTATTAAGTTTGATTTAAGTCCAAAGTTGTAAAATAAAGCTGTGTACTTTAGGTTTTTGAACTTGAGCCCTAAAGCAAAGTTGTAGGATTTGAAAAACTCTACAACTTCTATTTTGATCGTTTCCTCATTAGAGCTTTGGATCAGTGGGAAAATTCAGTTTACAGTGAGGTCCCTAAGATTTTTCTAAATTCCAAGGAAGTCCTTCGGACCCCCTTCCCTCTTCTTCTTCCTCTGGCACTCTGCTCTGCTCCTCTGGCTCCTCTGCCGCCGGTCATCAGCGCCGCTCACCGCCACTCCAGTTCCTCCCTGGCGCCACCTCCTGCTGCCCTCATCTCCACACGTCGCTCTCCCCTTCCCCGGCCCTGCTTCCCTCCCCCGCTGGCCTTTCCCGCGCGCGCCACGCCAACCCGAGCGCCACCCGGCCGCCACCTTGTCATCGCCGTGTCCCACGCTCGTGCCTGCTCTTCTTCCTTCCCTCTGCTGCCCAGTAGCACCAGTAGACCGCACTCAATCCATTTCCCTCTCTTTTTCTTGCCGCGTGCACCTGGAGACCCGAGCACCACCGCCGCCCCCTTCCACTCCAGCGATTCTCTGTTCGCCGTGGGCCGCCGCCATCCACCTCCCATTGCCCACTACGACCCCCTGGGGAGCTTCCCCTCACCTCACTGATGCTCCGAGGCCACTTCTCGTGGCCGGACTTCCACCGGAACCACCTTGCCGTCGTTCCCCTCCTCGCCGGTAAGCTCCTGTCGCCGTTGAACCCCTACCTCCGCCCCTTCTCCGTCCAATCCGACCACCCCAAAAGCTTCCCCTCCTCCTGCTGTAGCTATTAGACTAGAGCTTGGCCACCCTCCTCGCCGGGAAGCCCCTCGCCAACACGAGCTCCTCCTTGCCGCCGCCTCGGCCGCCGTGGGAACCCCGCCTCCGGTCACCCCCTCTTCCTCCCAAGCCCACCCCTGGGCGCGCCCTGAGCTCCTGATGCTCGTGGGCCAGCCCTTTTCCACCCCGACGCCGACCCTTGCCGGAATTTGGCCGGCGACATCCCTGCTCTTCTTCCCCGACGAGCTAAGGGCTTATTTGAAAGCTATGAACTTTAAAAATGTGTAGAAAATTGTAGAAAATTCAGAAAACTGTCAAACCAGTTGGGTTTGAATCTTTGTATTAAATACTACAACTTTTGTATTATGATCATGAGATGAAATATGTGTATTTTGTGCTGTGTTTAAATTAGTAGATAATAGGTACTTTAATTATATCTTTTGATCCATAACAATGCTGAGGCTCAAATTTGAAATATGATGTGTGTGTGCTATAAGTAGAGCTTTGTAAAATTTGGAGACTCAGCACAGTCCTCTAGCTATGATATTTATATATCTTTGCTTCCTATTGATAAATGTTCCATGATTTAATTCCAAATGCATTTCTTCATGTTTGTGGCTGAAAATTTTACCTTAGCCTTGTTTCAACATGAATAATCCAAGATAAAAGTTTGAGACCCAGAAACCTAATGTAGCTTCAGCAATAAATTTAAGTTTAGATTCAAAGAAAATTCATGAACAATAGCTCTAGTTAATGAAAAATTATGAAAATATTTTTAGGTGTTGCTCTTGAGTAGTGTGTCATGTCCATAAATTTTCAACTTATGATCAGGTGTAGAACAACTAGAATAAATAGAACTTGATATGACAATGCTATATTCCTAATTAAAGTCCAGAAAGTGATAGATTGGAAACCTCCTACTTCGGTCCATCAGGTTCGCAGTTTTCCTTGTCTTGCTGGCTACTACCGTCGTTTCATTCCAGATTTCTCCATAATAGCTAAGCCCATGACAGAACTACTGAAGAAAGGAGTTAAATTCTCCTGGAATGAGAAATGCGAAGAAGCTTTCCACACTTTAAGGGCACATCTTACCACTGCTCCAGTTTTGGCTCAGCCAGATACATCCAGACATTTTGATGTCTATTGTGATGCATCCGGCATCGGACTTGGGTGTGTATTTATGCAGGATAACCGCGTAATTGCATATGCCTCTAGAGCACTTCGAGCATATGAGCAGAACTATCCTACTCATGATCTTGAGCTTGCAGCCGTTATGCATGCACTTAAACTTTGGAGACACCATCTCATGGGTACCAAGTGCAATATTTACATGGATCATAAGAGTCTAAAGTACATCTTTACACAAGCGGACTTGAATATGAGGCAAAGACGTTGGCTAGAGCTTATAAAGGATTATGATCTTGAAGTACACTACCATCCAGGCAAAGCCAATGTGGATGCGAATGCACTTAGCCGCAAGTCACATTATCATTGCTTATCAGTAGAAGTTTTCAACAACACTCTCTGCTGGGAAATGAGAAAGCTTAATCTGGAGATCGTTCCTCAAGGTAGTCTGAATCATATAGCAGTTGAGCCTATACTCCAGGATAGTATCGTTATGGCACAACTACAGGACAAAGGAGTCAAAATTATCAAGCAACAATTAGCCCAAGGAGAAGAAAAGTATAAATGTTTCCAAGAGGATCCTAAGGGAATTCTACGATTTAAGGGACGTATGGTTGTACCCAAAAACCATCAGCTTCGCAAGCAGATCATGGATGAAGCACATTTATCTAAGTTTACTATGCACCCTGGTAGTACGAAGATGTATCAAGACTTGAAACAGAAATTCTGGTGGACTCGTATGAAAAGAGAAATAGCGAAGTACGTCTCTGAATGTGATATTTGTTAGAGAGTTAAAGCTAGTCACTTAAGGATTTCTTGTACGCTACAGCCTCTACCTATTCCTTCTTGGAAATGGGAAGATATCAGTATGGATTTTATTGTAGGTTTACCCAACACTTCTCAGAGGCATATTCCATTTGGGTGATTGTGGATAGACTAACCAAGACCGGTCATTTTCTTCCAGTACTTACCACTTACAATGCTAAGAAGTATGCTGAAATCTATCTAGATCAGATTGTGCGTCTCCATGGGATACCTAAAACGATCATCTCTGATCCTGGAGCACAGTTTGTTGCTTGTTTCTGGGAGCAACTTCAACAAGCTCTTGGAACCAAGTTAATTCGAAGCTCCGCATATCATCCGCAAACAGATGGGCAAACAGAAAGGATAAACCAAATCCTAGAAGATATGCTTCGAGCCTGTGTGATACAGTACGACAAGCATCGAGACAAATGCTTAGCTCTGGCAGAATTCTCCTATAATAACAGTTATCAGTCAAGTCTTAAAATGGCTCCTTTTGAAGCATTATATGGTCGCCAATGTAGAACTCCTTTAAATTGGTCTCAGACTGGTGAACGTGAAATCTTTGGGCCTGATCTCGTCAACGAGGCAGAAGAAAAGGTAAAGATCATTCGGAACAATCTAAAAGCAGCTCAATCAAGACAAAAGAGCTACGCAGACAAAAGGAGGAAACCAATACAGTTTGAAGTAGGTGATTTAGTATACCTGCGAGTATCTCCTACCCGAGGTGTTCAATGATTTCGTATCAAAAGCAAACTCGCTCCTTGCTACGTTGGTCCTTTTGAAATCCTTGAAATGTGTGGACCCGTAGCCTATCGACTTCAACTTCCTCCTCAGCTAGCAGCCATTCATAATGTCTTCCATGTATCTCAGCTCAAGAAGTGTATCCATGTTCCTACCGAAATCATTGATACACAAAGCATCGACATCGAACCCGATCTTTCCTATAAGGAGCATCCAATCAGAATCTTAGATACCAAGGAAAGAAGTACCTGAAGAGCAACAGTCAAGATGTTTAAGATCCAGTGGAATCATCATACGGAAGAAGAAGCTACCTGGGAAACCAAAGACTATCTTCAGAAGAATTTCCTAGACTTCCTCAAGAATTCTTAGGTATCTATCATCTTATTATATCATTCCTGTAATCTCGACATGAGATTCCTTTTAGGGGGGAAGGTTATGACAACCTAGGTGTTAATTATAGCAATCCAATAGGAAAAATGTTGTGTATGATTTGATTTGTGTGAAATTTGAATAAAGTTATGAAAATAAGGGTATTTATGTAATTTCACAAAAATACAAGTCCTTTTATGCAAATAGTTGAATTACAAAGATAACATTCAAAGTTACTAAGGGCTAAAATGTGAAAACGCAAGTCATCATCACTTGCCATAAATATTTGCAGTTAAGTCCAAAAGTACATAAAATTCACCTTACTAAGGACAAAAATTTATTAAGTTTGATTTAAGTCCAAAGTTGAAAAATAAAGCTGTGTACTTTAGGTTTTTGAACTTGAGCCCTAAATCAAAGTTGTAGGATTTGAAAAACTCTACAACTTCTATTTTGATCATTTCCTCATTAGAGCTTTGGATCATTGGGAAAATTCAGTTTACAGTGAGGTCCCTGAGATTTTTGTAAATTCCAAGGAAGTCCTTCGGACCCCCTTCCCTCTTCTTCTTCCTCTGGCACTCTGCTTTGCTCCTCTGGCTCCTCTGCCGCCGATCGTCAGCGCCGCTCACCGCCGCTCCAGCTCCTCCTCGGCGCCACCTCCTGCTGCCTCACCTCCACACGTCGCTCTCCCCTTCCCCGGCCCTGCTTCCCTCCCCCGCTGGCCTTTCCCGCGCGCGCCACGCCAACCCGAGCACCACCCGGCCGCCACCTCGTCGCCATCGTGTCCCGCGCTCATGCCTGCTCTTCTTCCTTCCCTCTGCTGCCTAGTAGCACCAGTAGACCGCACTCAATCCATTTCCCTCTCTTTTCCTTGCCGCGCGCACCCGGAGCCCTGAGCACCACCGCCGCCCCCTTCCTCCACTCCGGCGATTCTCTGTTCATCGTGGGCCGCCGCCGTCCGCCTCCCATTGCCCACTACGACCCCTAGGGAGCTTCACCTCACCTCACTGACGCTCCCAGGCCACTTCTCGTGGCCGGACTTCCACCGAAACCACCTCGCCGTCATTCCCCTCCTCACCGGTAAGCTCCTGTCACCGTTGAACCCCAACCTCCGCCCTTCTCCGTCCAATCCGACCACCCCAAAAGCTTCCCCACCCCTGGATGTGCCCTGAGCTCCTGATGCTCGTGGGCCAGCCCTTCTCCACCCCGACGCCGACCCTCGCCAGAATTTGGCCGGCGACATCCCTGCTCTTCTTCCCCGATGAGCCAAGGGCATATTTGAAAGCATTTGAAAAGTTCAAAGGGCCTCCCTGCAAGATTCCAGACCCCCCCAATTCAAAAGCTGTGAACTTCAAAAATATGTGGAAAATTGTAGAAATATCAGAAAAATGTCAAACCGGTTGGGTTTGAATCTTTGTATTAAATATTACAACTTTTGTATTATGATCATGAGATGAATATGTGTATTTTATGCTGTGTTTAAATTAGTAGATAATGGGTACTTTAATTAGATCTTTTGACCCATAACAATGCTGAGGCTCAAATTTGAAATATGATGTGTGTGTGCTATAAGCAGAGCTGTGTCAAATTTGGAGACTCAGCACAGTCCTCTAGCTATGATATTTAGATATCTTTGCTTCCTATTGATAAAAGTTCCATGATTTAATTCCAAATGCATTTCTTCATGTCTATGGCTGAAAATTTTACCTTAGCCTTGTTTCAACATGAATAATCCAAGATAAAAGTTTGAGAGCTAGAAACCTAATTTAGCTTCAGCAATGAATTTAAGTTTAGATTCAGAGAAAATTCATGAACAATGGCTCTAGTTCATGAAAAATTATTAAAATATTTTTAGGTGTTGCTCTTGAGTAGTGTGTCATGTCCATAAATTTTCAACCCATTATCAGGTGTAGAACAATTAGAATAAATAGAACTTGATATGATAATGCTATATTCCTAATTAATCAAAGTAGGTCCATAATTAAATAATAGCCTAGGGTTATTAAAGATAATTAGCTAGTCAAATAAATAAAGTGATTAAATGTAATTAGTGTGATTATTTAAGATAACCAAACACGCTACCTAATATAGTTAGTTTAAAAGTTTGGGGTAAACGACCATGTTACTTAATGTAACTAGGTAGTTTAATTAAAACTCGATAAATGACTGCCCAGTAAAGGGAAATTGTGTTGTTTGCTAGTATGTAATGTTAATTTCGTTGGATTGCAACTTTATCATGAAATAGAATAAAAGTCTATGCATTTTCTAAACTGCATCATTTACATCATATGTAGACTCGACGCTTCTCGCCGACGGAGATTATCAGATTCTCCCGGAAGCCGAAGTGGAAATCTCTGAAGACCCCAGAAACGTCGTCGGAGATTTAACTGAAGCCCCGAACCCGAGTTCGGAAGAATTTGTTAACGTCTCTGACCCCGCCCTCGCCAGTGAAGGCAAGCCCCGGACATAAACCCACTACTTTATTTACACTACAATCTACATTTATATATATACTTATGCATTAAGTTCTTAGGAATTGTGTGGAAACCCTAGTTGCATATTCCTAGGAACCGATGTACTAAATATTAGAACCTGAGTCTGACTAGTGCTATGCTAATAGGACCTGTAGATGTCGACTGATTTCCTGTCACTCGCGTGATGTAGGAAGTGGTTGTTTCCGATTCTGCAATCACTATAAGGATGACGGATGGGGTTATGTGTAGTATCATGGAAAGAAATGATACCCCGTCTGTGTTGATGAATTTGGTTAAGGTCGCAGTGTGTGGTAGTGACAGTTAAGCATATGAAAGTACTAGCCACATGCCGTGAAATATGGTAAGCGGTAAGCCTAGTAACCAATCGGCCTGGGAAGTGGACTCATCCCCCACCACTCGACTTTATTTTATATTTGCACGCACCGACGTGTGGGAGTACGTTCTGCAGAGCAGACGGGAATACGGTCATACAGTCGCGCTGTAGACGTATGTCCTGCACAATTGATGTGCATATGGTCCTGCAGTTGCTTGTGGTGGCATTGTTCCACGACTTGGTATGAAAGGCAAACGGTTGCTTCGGAACGACCTGTCAATGTTCCAAGCATGTGAGTCAGGTTTACCTTGCAAGGGTTGAAATTCGATTCAGAATCGTCCGTTTCTCGCGAAGATTGAGACTGCTTAATACTTCTACCACATAGAGTAACAAGTGCAATCTTATGATGAGTAATACTGAAGTATGCCTTAAAAAGACTTTACCTTGCTTGAGTAGTCTTAGGTGCTTACCTAGAATGGTTAAAGGAACTAGAACCTGAAAGCTAAAATATGAAATTAAGGAACTACTCTTTGTTGCTTTTCAACTGAGACAAAACCCAAAGCCCCATTAAAGCCTTCATGGTCTAGTTATGGGCTAAGTATACCCTAATCCTGGGTAAGCCTTGCTGAGTATTAGAGTACTCAGTCTTGCAATATGACTTTATTTCAGGTAATGTCTCTGAAGACCCTACTCTTACCATGCCATGGCCCTATGCTCTTCCTGATGGTTGGTCCGTGGAATGGGACCCGTCCCCAGCCAACACTGATCATACCGAGTGATGTCATGCCAGGGCTTAGCATGATGTCCGTGCTGGCGACGTGTATAGTTGTCGTATTTTAAATTCCGCTGCCATGAACATGAATCTTTAAACTAGTTTGTAATAATTTCTATCAGTTTGAAACCTATGCTACTTTTAGAAACTCTTGTAATATAAATGCCTGTGATGTAAAATATGATGGAAATTGTATCTCTGAACTCGCCTTCGTGCGAGGTACCTTGTTGGATCCTGCTTTTGGTGGTTTATCAGGACGTTACCCGACAGGCCAAGGGGTGACACCGTTTGAAGTACGTTTGGAGCCCTTGAGAGAGGACTTGCGTACTTGAGCCGGTGTAATTCAGGTTGGTTCTGCCACAGCTGATATCAGAGCTAACAAGAGTACACAGGGGATATGATTGACCTTAAAAGTGTTTTTAGTATAAAATTTGATTAACAGAGTATTTTACAAAACTACGTTGGTGCCGTTAAGAATTGTGCTTAGTGCGTAAAGCCCTAGGGTAATATTTTATATGGGAATTAGAGGTGGCTATAGTATATGTATACAACTCTGACTTCCAGCACTACTTTTCTGTTAAACCTTAAATTTATGCACAATCAACTTTACATTCTGTAACGACGCCTTCGATAATGAGGTAAGAAGGTAAGGATCCTCAGCTAACTGGGAAGTTAGCCTTCCCGTCGGTGATGCGAACCTAACGCTGTTTCTCAAGCAGTGGCCTACTTGAGATGCTGCCAATGTACCAACTTCGGTTGACTATATTGGGAGTATATGGTTAGGCGCAGGGTATGAACAGCAATACCCCCGCATTTTGCGGTACCCCCGTGAATACGTTGTTTTGATAATGTATGTTAACATCGTCTGTACGGCGGTAATTGTACAAATGCTGTTTCTATAGTGAACAGTAATATTTGAGGACGCTTTCATGAGTGCTGGCATGAAAGGTTCATATATATTGTGGTTTTCTGCAGGTACGCTAACCACGGTTAAATAGGCTAAGACGAATAAGAAATTTTTGACTAGCTATTATAGGGAGAGACGAACATATTGTGCCACCGTAACTAATCACGTAAGTCCAAACATATTTGGCAATTATTTTGAGTTGTGAGGACGTGTCGCATGTGCATGCATATTCCTTGATTTGATTGAATGAGTGGCATGGTTTGTTGTTTAAGGATGTCTAGAGTGTTGTTAGACACTAGTACGGCTTTGAAATGGTCTTACTGATAGCCTCAGGGTTTAATCTCTCGGCCTTTATCATTTCATCCTCAAGATCTAGAACAGCCCTTTGACTTTCAGATCTTGCTGTTATTAGAATAAGCTCTCTTGTTTCTTTTGCCTCGTGAGTTTTTAGCCGGATAGCTGCGTTCCAGTCATTCCATAAGTCTAACTCACATTTTTCCGCAGTCTTCTCAAGGTGTATGGTTGAAAACTTGTAATCTCACCATTTGAATCCTTGTTTCAGATGGCCGAGCTTCCAAGGTTCTTTTGGGATTCCGCAAGACATGCTCATACCAATGCCTTGCATTGGGAGGGTTTTCCTCGTCTTTTGTGGGAGTCCCTTCAGATGTTTGGCTACACTGAGCCTCCACCTTATGATGGAATAGAGTATGATGAAGAAGGTGTTCCTCGGTGCAAAGTGAAGAATGACTATTCCTCCGCACCCTACTTTATCTCTGTGGCAACCCATTGAAGTTAATGTGATTGGACATCGCCTCGCTGATACTTTTGAAGCGGCAGCTATGGAAGCTATCCACATCTTCTGCGATCAGCATCCTGAGGAAGTTGCAGGACATCCTATCGACTTATTTCCTGCAATAGATTCTCGTGACCCATAATGGACTTTCAGGGTGACATACTGTGATCACTTACTGGGAAGTCTGGCTGGAGAAACTCTACACACTGCAGTCAGATTTATGAATGCACAGAACCGCTACCAGACACTTCAGCAGCACGGTATGTATCGACTGACCAGCATAGCCCAAGGGTATCATACTCAGATTGGTCGGCAGAATACACAGATTGAGGAACTCCAAGCCACTGTCACTGCCAAGGAAGAGATTATTACACAGCGGAAAGAAACCATTCAGCATCGAGAGGATCCGATTGTAGAGAGCGATGCTCTTATTGTTCAGCATGACACTGTCATTGATTTTCTCCAGGAGCAAGTTCATGAGCTCAATCTTAATCTTGGCCAAGCTATTGACCATATCAACATGCTTCATGAGCAACCAGTGCATCCTGATGTTGATGAGTTTGAGAGTGAAGAAGAAGAAGAAGAAGAAGAAGAAGAAGAAGAAGAAGAAGAAGAACCTGAAGAAGTTGAAGGAGTCTCCGAGATCGACTCTGAGCATGAAGATCCCGTTCTTAGTCCCCATCATTCCTCTTCCGGCAGTCAGTCATCCATGGGCAACCTTGATGACCTTTAGTTCATTTGAGTTAACGACATCCTAGGTGTATATAGTGTAACATAGTGAGATATGGGAGTGAGTAGTTAGATGACCTGCGAGCCACTTGTTGTAGTATATGTGGCAAACCTATGTACGGTTTGGTTTGTAGCCAGGAACAACGTAATGTAAGATGGAATAAGTTTCAGTGATAATGTAAATCTGAGTTGCTGTTTGGATTGTTGAGTTAATACTTTGTGACTTGGATTTGTTACCCGGCACTGTTTTAGTATGTGTTATTTTGGTACCATATGATTTCTGAAAGTAGAAGCAAGTATTGGTGAATGCTAATGGACAACTTCTATATTTCATATGGTTGCCGCTATGCACGGAACCTCGAAGGGATTCAGACCAGACCAGGCTAGTGGTTCACAACAACCACCTCTGCCACTGCCAAATCTAGAGGAAGTAATGGCCCGTCAGACCGAACTCTTGGACATGCTAGTGCAGGCCCACCAACATCAGTTCCGTCCTCCTCAACGTGGACGTGAAGAACATCCATCGGCTGGTTATCAGGATTTCTTCAGTACGCAGCCTCCGCTCTTCCATAAGACTGAAGAACCCCTTGATGCAGATGCCTGGCTCCATACCATCGAATCCAAGTTTGCATTACTCTCCATCCCATGCTCCGAGGCAAACAAGACTCTCTTCACAGCCCAACAGCTCCGTGGTACTGCTCGCATTTGGTGGGACAACTACTATGCCATGCAATCGGATGGACATATTGTCACCTGGGAAGAATTCAAGGCCGCCTTTAGGGCGCACCATATCCCGGAAGGACTCATTGAGCGAAAGCTTAATGAATTTTTGGCACTTACCCAAGGAAACCACACTGTATTTCAATAGCACAGGCTTTTAATCACCTGTGCTAGTACGTGGGCTATCATGCTGACACGGACGCCAAGAAAAGTTATCGATTCCGTCGCGGACTGAACACCAAGCTAAAGGAACGCCTGAACCTGGTTAGGGCTGACAACTTTAACGAATTTGTCAACATGGCTATTACCCAAGAAGATTGTATTTCAGCCCATTGTGCTGAGAAAAGGCAGAAAGTATCGCCTGGACCCTCAAAATCACAACCTTCGAGGTATTGGTTGATCCAGGACCCAGTTCCCCGAGCTCCACTCAGAAATGTTCCAGTAGGCAGGTGGGTAGCCAGGCCTCCTCAGCAGCACCGATTCAACAGGCCGCCAGTGCCTCAACCTCTGCAGCAGTAACGACCATTCGGCCCAAGACCAAATCCTCCGCAGGGTAATCAAGGGAATAACATCAATGATGTTTCAACTGTGGTAGTCCAACGCATTTTGTTAAAGACTGCCCACAACCAAGGAAAACATTCCTTGGACAAGCCTCCAACTCCAACCCCAACTCCAACTCTAGGAACAAGGGCAAGAGGCAGGTTATGCAAGTCCATCAAGGAAGAGTGAATTTCACTACTCTATCGGAACTTCCGGAAGGTGCACCAGTGATGACGGGTACATTTACTCTACACCATCACCCTGCTATTATACTTTTTGATTCTGGTGCAACCCATAGTTTTATCAGTACAAGATTTGGGACCAAAATAGGTTTGGATTTCTACCCCACTAATGGAACTTATATGATAATAACCCCTGGAGGTAGAATTGCATCAAATCAAACCTTTAGAGGTGTACAAATCCAGTTGGGTAGCACTTTAATAAGAACAGCCTTAATTTCATTAAACCTAGAAGGAATGGATATTCTCCTAGGTATGGATTGGATGACCAGACATCGGGTATCTCTAGATATCTTTTCTCGAATAGTTGAGATAAACTCCCCGGAATATGGACATACCATCCTTCATCTTCCACAGCAGGAATATGTCAGCTCTGGTGTATATGCCATAAAAGGGATCAAGTTAGAAGACATCCCTGTTGTGTGTGAGTACCCCGATGTGTTTCCGGACGATTTGCCCGGAATGCCTCCAGATAGAGATGTTGAGTTTGTTATAGAGTTACAACCTGGCACAGCCCCCATTTCTAAGAGACCCTATCGTATGCCGCCCAATGAACTGACAGAGTTAAAACTTCAACTTCAGGAACTCCTTGATAGAGGTTATATCCGCCCAAGTGCTTCACCTTGAGGATGCCCTGCTTTGTTTGTTAAGAAAAAGGATAACAATCTTAGACTATGTGTTGACTATCGCCCCCTCAATGCGGTTACTATTAAGAATAAGTACCCTCTTCCCCGCATTGATATCCTATTTGATCAGTTAGCCGGAGCCAAGATATTCTCCAAAATTGACCTTCGCTCTGGGTATCATTAGATAAAGATTAGGCCAAGTGATATTCCAAAAACAGCTTTCTCTACCAGATATGAACTCTATGAATATCTGGTTATGTCCTTTGGTCTTACCAATGCACCGGCATATTTCATGTATCTCATGAACTCTGTCTTCATGCCTGTCAGACCCGGGGCCACCGGGCTGGGCACGTTACGTAGTCTAAGAGATTAAGCCCGTCTTATCTCTTATTCATTTTGTTTATCTCTTATTTATCCCGTTTAAATAGGAGATAGAGCTAACGAACTCGGAGAGGATCTACTCAAGATATGCTCTGGTATGATCCCTCGACGGAGGTTGGTTAGCATCTTTGTAACTCTGACCTCTCGGATATATAAGGGAGGTCAGGGACCCCCCTCAAAATAGAAGATTATTAGGTCATTCTGCACCAAAGGGAATATAAACCACCATACAGGACGTAGCGTGTTACGCTCCGTGCGGCCCGAACCTGTCTAAAAGTCTTGTGTTCCTTGCACCTTCGAGTTCCTGATCTCGGCGTCTCCTCACCCAAAACTTACCACCTTGGGTATATCCCTCGGTGGGCAGCCGGTTAAACACTGACAGCTGGCGCGCCAGGTAGGGGAGCGCGTCGAAGATCCACCGGCGAGGGAGCGCGTCGAAGATCCACCGGCGAGCTCGATGGCATCTTTCAATTTCATCAGGTCAGTTCCCTCTCAGGGTACGACATTCGTTTTTGGCTCGTGGGTCTGCATCGCAGATGGTGCGGATAATTTTCGGCGATTCCTCGTCGACATGAAGCCAAAAACCCTCGCTGCGGATCCTCGCAGCGGCCTCGACAAGTTCGTCGATGAGCTCGACAACTTGCCGCTTCATACTTCCGCAGCACAGGTCGAGATGGAGTCTGCTCCAGGCTCAACTTCTCCTGATGTTGCGACAACTTCCCCTGGTTTGGACTTGTTCCAATCTAGGGATCTGCATGGTCAAACTCAACTCGGTCCAAGCAAATTGGCCACTGATCTTCAGGAGGCCAATGTATCTGGATCCCTCCCCATGTTAGAGAAGGATCTGGACCTGCTGCTCCAGGACGAAAATCCTGAAGCCACCGCGTGTCGGGGGGCTTCGGGTTGTTCTGGTCTCGGTGATTTGGTGATCACCTCTTTGCCGAAGGGGTGCATTGTGCATTGGAGGGGCATGATGCTCTCCGATCTACCCGAGGCAGAGAGCCGGCTTGTGGCTCACCTCGAGCCATTGCCCTTCCAAGAGGGCAGGCCATTGGCTGCGGTGGCAGAGGGGTCGACTGAACTAGTCGACGAAAGCTCTCATGACCTTTCCTCCCACCAAGTGCTGATGGCTGAAGAAGGCGAGGACGGTGGGGACTTTCCCATCAACAACTTTGAAGCGATCTCCGAAGATGAGATCACGGCCAACACCGGTAACGAGAACGATGCCGATCGTGAGGCGCGGAGGGCCAGAAACAGGGCCCGCACAATCCGGCGGAGGAGGGCTAACGAGCGAAGGTGATCTATGCATCGCAAGCTCGACCCTGAGTTTGCTGTCGTAAGCGAGCGGGGTTTCAGGACTCCGGTGGCCAACATCGCCAGGGTGACGGCCATCCTCGAGCGCAGCCACGATCCGGAGGTACGTCAAGCACTCCTCTACGCGCAGAGGGCTTGGATCTAGCTGGATCAACACAATCCGGCGTCCATCATCCGGGAAGAACGCGTGGACGAGAGTCGAAGTCAGGCTCGCAGTCGAATGGCTGGTGGCCGTCCTCAACACCAGATCAGCAACGACAACGCACGTGGGAGCCAGGCCCCTGTCGGGAGGCAACAGCCACTGCAAGGGGGTCATCTGCGACAGGCCAATCGACGACCTCCCCCGGAGGACCTACGCCGGCACATCAATGAAGGTCGCGACGCGCGCACCGTGATCTCCTCCAGGCGCAAGACCCACGAAGAAGTCGAAACTGAAGGTACTGACTGTAGCGATCGATTCCCTGCTTTCTCTGCTCGTTTCAGCAGCTACAAGTACCCAGAGGGCTTCAAGCCGATCGGCATCACCAAGTACGACGGCAAGCAGGCTCCCCAGCAGTGGCTCCGTTGCTACTCCACGGCCATTGAGGTCGCAGGGTGCTCAAATATCACCAAAGTCGTCTACTTCCCGATGGCTTTGGATCCTGCACCGCTCACTTGGCTGGAGAGCCTCGGCAGCAACTCCATCGACTCCTGGGAACGACTTAAGAAGGTCTTCATCGAACATTTCCAGGGAGCAATTACCCGTGCAGGTACTCGACACGATCTTGCCCAGTGCAAACAAGAACGTAACGAGCTTCTGCGGTCCTACACGCGTTGCTTCTTCGATGTCCGTGCCACCATCACGAACATCTCGGAGGACGACATCATCGACTGCTTCTACAACGGCATCACCGACCTGGGCATATACAGGGATTTCGGGCGGAACAGGCCGAAAACTGTTGTGGGCCTTCGTGATATGATGCACAATTGGTCCGAGCAGGAGGAGAAGATGCGGGAGCGGTTCCCGCGGCGTGAAGATAGCAATCTGCGGTGCCCAAACGACAACTGCAGCGACAAGGGCCAGCGAGACTTTTCGAGGCCACCCCGGAAACGAAAGCCAGATGAGGTCATCGCGGCTATCGATCGTCCTTCGCGGGGCAAGAAGTCAACGATGCAGGAGGAGTTTGAGAAGCTCCTGCAAAAGAAGTGCCCATGGCATCCGGGCGCCAGCCACGCTGCCATCGACTGCTATCACCTTCGGAGGACGTTCAGCAACTCCGGTGGCGGAAAGAAGAACAAGAAGCCTGCTAACAAAGAACCCGAGGATGATGATCAAGAGGATCACGGGCGCAACCCGAAGTTTCAGGACGCGTCAAAGGTTGTCAACGTCATCTTCGGGGGAGACGAGGATTTTTGTTCCAGGCGGGATCAGAAGCTGCTCCTCCGGGAGATTTTGTCCATCGAGCCGGCGGTACCACAACCACTCCATTGGTCGGAGGTCCCCATCTCGTTCTCTCGTGATGACCAGTGGATGAGCTTTTCCGAGCCCAGCAAGTTCCCCTTGTTCCTGGATCCTGTGGTGGCGGAGGTCAAGCTTACCAAGGTCCTCATCGATGGCGGGAGCGGGCTCAATCTCATCTTCATCAGCACTTTGAAGAAAATGGGCCTGGATTTCAAGGATATGCTGGTTCCCAGCAAGTCCCCCTTTTACGGCATCGTCCCAGGTAATGCGGCGCACCCACTTGGTACGGTGGTCCTCCCAGTCACCTTCGGCACGCAGGAGAATTATCGTACTGAGTTCATCAAATTCGAAGTGGCTACTTTTGACTCTTCTTACCATGCAATACTGGGTCGTCCGGCACTTGCTAAGTTCATGGCAGTGCCACATTATGTCTATCTGCTTCTTAAGATGCCAGGACTCGGTGGAGTGCTCACCCTCCGCGGCGACTTGAAGAAGTCATACGACTGCAATCAGGAGGCGATCCAATACGCTTCGACTACTCGCGTGCCAGATGCTTCGGGAGAAGTACTCGCGGCCGCGCAGCAGCTCTCCCAGACCGGGCTGGAGATTCCTTCCAAGAAGGCCAACAAGTCGAGCATCCAGTCGACTGATGATGTGGCCCTCAAGACAATCCAGCTTCAGGAGGGAGATTCATCTAAGACCACCGTCATCGGTGCGGGCTTGGGTGACAAATAGGAACTCGCACTCGTCAGCTTTCTTCGGGCTAACTGAGACATATTCGCATGGAAACCAGCGGATATGCCAGGGGTGCCCAGGGAGTTGATCGAGCATGCTTTGAATGTACACCCGAAGGCTACGCCTAAGAAGCAACGCCTGCGGAGGTTTGCCCACGACAAGCGTGAGGCCATTAAACGGCAGATCTCTAAACTTCTCGCGGCTGGATTCATTAAAGAAGTAATCCATCCAGAGTGGGTAGCGAATCCCGTTCTTGTAAAGAAAAAGAACAATGAATGGAGAATGTGTGTCGACTACACTGATCTCAACAAGCATTGCCCAAAAGATCATTTTGGGCTGCCGCGCATTGACCAAGTTGTCGATTCGACGGCTGGTTGTGTCCTTCTTTGTTTTCTTGATTGTTACTCAGGGTATCATCAGATCGCGCTCAAGGAGGAGGACCAAATCAAGACTGCTTTCATCACCCCGTACGGGACTTACGCCTACAAAACAATGTCCTTCGGGTTGAAAAATGCAGGAGCAACATACCAGCGTGCGATCCAGATGTGTTTCGCGGATCAGCTGCACCAGAATGTTGAGGCCTATGTGGATGACGTGGTCATCAAGACCAGGGATTCCGATAACTTGATCGCAGATTTGGAAGAAACATTTAGCAGTCTGCGCAGATTTCGGTGGAAACTCAATCCCACCAAGTACGTCTTTGGAGTACCTTCAGGGAAATTGCTCGGGTTCATTGTCAGCAATCAGGGCATTGAAGCCAATCTTGTAAAGATCACGGCCATCATTGATATGGAGGCTCTGGCCACAATCAAGGATGTGCAAAAGTTAACAGGTTGTATGGCGGCTCTGAACAGGTTCATCTCCCGGCTCGGGGAGAGAGGACTACCTTTTTTCAAGCTCCTGAAATGACAAGATAAGTTCCAATGGACGGAGGAGGCTGAGCGGGCCCTGCAGGATCTGAAACATCATCTGCAGTCACCTCCAATCCTTACAGCACCGTTGCCAGGGGAGGATCTACTACTTTACATCGTGGCAACAACTCATGTTGTCAGCAGTGCCATTGTAGTCGAGCGAGGCGAAGAAGGCCATGCGTTTGGAGTGCAGAGGCCTGTCTACTTCGTCAGCGAAGTCCTCTCCGAATCCAAGGTACGGTATCCAGCTGTTCAAAAGCTCTTGTATGCAATCTTAATCACATCAAGAAAGCTACGCCATTACTTTGACGAGTACAAGATCACTGTGATCACGGACTTCCCGCTGGCGGATATTCTTCATAATCAAGATGCCACGGGTCGCATATCCAAGTGGGTAGTGGAATTGGGGGCTTTGTCAATCGACTTCAAGCCACGCACTGCAATCAAGTCACAGGCTCTAGTCGACTTCATGGCTGAATGGAGGGAGAATCAAGTCCCAACCCCAGTGGACAAGTCAGAGCACTGGACCATGTATTTCGATGGGTCTCTCAAGCTCGACGGCGGCGGCGCTGGGGTTCTGCTTATTTCTCCATGAGGTGAGCAATTGAAATACGTCCTTCAGATCCTGTGGGCGGTATCCAACAACGAAGCCGAGTATGAAGCTTTGCTTCACGGGCTTCGTTTGGCGATATCACTAGGGATCAAGCGACTACTTGTATATGGCGATTCTCTTCTTGTCGTTCAATAGGTCAACAAGGAATGGGACTGCAACAAGGAGATAATGGATGCCTATGTACAGGAAGTACGCAAATTGGAAAGCAAATTCTCCGGCTTGGAGGTTCATCATGTATTGCGGGAGCACAATGTTGGCGCGGACACACTGTCCAAACTGGGGTCCACGCGTGCCCAGATTCCGCCGGGAGTCTTCGTTCAGGAGCTCCAGCAGCCATCCATCAAGTCTTCTCTGCAGGTAACCATCGATGCGGGTCCCCAACAACCCGATCGAGAGGTTATGGTGCTGGAAAAGGACTGGCGAGGGGCTTTTATCGACTTCATTCGAGATCAACGATTACCTGTGGGAATCGACGCCAGGAGCGCAGAAGCAGCTCGCATCTTACGAAGAAGCAAGCGTTTCATCCTGGTCGACGGCAAGCTCTATTGGCAAGGCGCTCGGTCCGGGGTTCTCATGAAGTGCGTCACAAAGGAAGATGGTTACAACATACTGCGGGAGATCCACGATGGCGTCTGCGGCAACCATGCGGCTTCAAGAATGCTGGTGGGGAAAGCATACAGAGCCAGTTTCTGGTGGCCCACCGCAATGACCGACGCAGAGGATCTCGTGCGTAGATGCCAAAATTGTAAATTCTTCGGCAAACAGACGCATGTTCCAGCTCACAGCCTCATCACTATACCGCCATCCTGGCCTTTTGCCTGTTGGAGTATTGACAGGATCGGGCCCTTCACGACGGTGCCAAGCGGTTTCACCCATGTTCTGGTGGCAATCGACAAGTTTACTAAGTGGATTGAGTACAAGCCGATAGCGAAGCTCACGCCAGATCGGGTCGTCGACTTCATTTCAGATATTTTGCATCGTTTCAGCTTCCCCAACACCATCATCACGGACTTGGGATCAAACTTCACGGCGAACCAGTTCTGGGAGTTCTGCGAGAATGCTTGCATCGAAGTTAAATATGTCTCAGTCGCACACCCAAGGGCCAACGGACAAGTCGAAAGGGCGAACGGCTTGATCATTGACAGCCTCAAGAAGAGACTTTATGATGAAAATAGCAAGAAGGGAGGCAAATGAGTGCATGAGCTGCCACATGTCATCTGGGGGCTTCGGACTCATCCGTCCAAAGCCACAGGACAAACACCTTTCTTCCTTGTATATGGATCTGAAGCTATTCTACCAGCCGATATCATGTGGAAGTCTCCAAGGGTCGAAATGTACAATGAAGGCGAGGCGGACGAGGCGCGGCAGTTAGAGCTCGGTTCTATGGAAGAAGCTCGCTGCACCGCTCTTGTTCAGTCAGCTCGGTACCTGCAGGGGATCCGTCGATATCATGATCGCAACATCAGGGAGCGGTCATTCAGTGTTGGTGATTTGGTCTTGCGTCGTATTCAGGATGAATCTGGCCTACACAAGCTCAATTCAAGGTGGGAGGGCCCGTTCGTCGTCAAGCAAGTTACAAGGCCCGGGTCTTATCGACTACAATATCCTGAGGGTCAGGATGTCCTGAACTCCTGGAACATTCAGAACCTGCGCAAGTTCTACCCTTAAGACGAGGCCCGGTGATAGCTGAATCCCTGGGGGCTTAGAAGATCTCTTTTCCCCGAATCAATTTGGAGGCTACGAGCCACATGACTCGGGTTGAACATTCCTTCCTACTTGCACGACAGCCACGGTCACGTGCAAACACTTATATAAAAATCGACTTCTCGTCGTGAATGATGCGGGGGCTACGGCCACGTTCATCCCCTTTCGACTTCACTTCCTGACGGAACCCTCGGCTCCGTCTAACTCCTCTACATATCGCGTTCCGCCGCGACGTCGGATGTTCGCACGCGACAGCAGTCGCATTTTTTCCAACGCAGTCGATCCGCTCGACTAGCTTAACAGTAGTACGCTGGAAAGGCTCGCATAAAGAGCTATCTCGACTACATCCTGAGTGGCTGCACTCAGAACAGTCTTGTTTCTGCCAAAAAGAATGGCAAACTCACGGCACCGCCCGCACCTGCTCCTTGCAAGCTTGATCCGTCCGTTCGGGTCTTACCTAGCTTACGGAGCACGCTCACAGCAGGAGCGACCTTCGACTACACTCCGAGTCGCCGCACTCGGGGTAGTCCCCTTTTTTTGCCCTATGCACGGCAACCCCGCGATGATGCTCGCGTTCTTTCCTAACAAGTTTAGACCCGCTCGATCGAGTTGTGGCCAATCTGTTAGACGAGTATTAGCTACCCTTCGGGTCGTTGCACCCAGGGAAGTGTCTAATACTTGAGCCTTGTAAGCCTGGATCCCAATTCGGCTAAGGCACGCAAACAAGTAGAGATATCGAGTGAAGTATTTGCATAAGAGAATGATTACTTGTTTCTCATACCCTAATCCTGCAGTACACTGTGTACAATTTGTTCTGCTACAGGTTGGGCTTCTCATAGGTACTCTTCGAATCGCTCGTCCGTGCAGTCCGCCGCCATCCCTTGTGCAAAAATGCCCAGCTGCGCGCTTGGCACGAAGGACTTTACATACGCAAGGGCATTGCTCACGCATGCGATTGGAGCCTCAGATAAGAACTTGAGCACTTTCTTTGGGGCTTCGTGGAGTCGCTCCAGCAGGGGCCGCGGGCCCGCTTCGCCTTCTTCTGGGGGATCCACCATGTCCACCAGCTCCTGGGCGGCCCCTCGTAGGTCCTCCAGCTCCTTGCGCAGCTGCTCGTCCTTCTCGCCCAGCGTCTTGACTTGCTGAAGGCAGTTGACGAACTGACGTTCAGTATCGCCAATCACCTTCTGCAGCCTTTCGACATCATCTGTACGATGATACAGTATATTCTTCACGTCAGTAAGCAGCTCCTCTTTGTGTTTCGTTATTTTCCTAAGCTCTGTGGTAAGGGTACTTCAGCATCTAAGGTGAGTTACTAAGGAAAAGTACTCGAGGGAAGCGAGGGCCTACCTTGGTGCGCTTTCTTCTCTGCCTTGAGCTGCTCCTGGTACTCTGCTTGTTGCTCCTTGAGCTGTTGTTGGAGCTCGGAGTTGGCCTTCTCGAGGTTCTTCAGGTCATTTTTGAGCAGCCAAGTCTCTCGAGTTCTTTCTTGCTTCAGTATGTCCAGTTCTCGCTGCAGATAGCAATTCTGTGTAATTTCCTTGGAGACGCGCTTGTCCAGGGCAGCTAACTCTCGCGCATCACTCACAACCGCGCGGAGTTTCTCTGACTTCTTCTAGGACTTGGTGATTACATGCTGCGCAAAAGGCGGAGATTGAGTCATAAATAACTCACCAATGTGCACAGCTGGAACATTACCCAAGTATTACCACGGAAAAATCGTATAACTCCTTGAAGGTGCTCTTGAAGGTCTTCAGATTTTCTACCGTCAGCAGGAGGCCGTCCACCAGGTCGGTGGTGATGACATTCTGGTACCCCGGCCCGGCCCTCAGCATCTCACGGGGATTCCCCGAGGACCCGGCGATATCTCCGGACGGCTGCTGCTGGACACCTGCAAAAATACAATGTAGTCAACACATTGTGCCTAGACCTCGGTAACCAGTCGTGGGCAGGTACGCGCGTACTTGTGCCATCGGTAGGAGCGGCATCAGGGGTCACGACTTGTTCTCCGCCACCAGGTCCGGCTCCTTCTTGTCGGGGCTCGGGAGGCGGCAAGTCGGGAAGCGCCGCATCTGCCTCAGGGCCCACCTCCGTGGGTACTGGCCCTCCAGGCGCCGGGGGCTCGGAGGCTGCAGCAGCCGGGGCAGGCTCCGCACTGGAGGGATCAGCCTGGGTCGATGGCTCTGGGGCCGCAGTAGCCGTGCCTGGGTTCATCTGGAGTTGTACTGCGCTTGCAGCCCTGATGATATCGAAGACATTGTTATCCAAGTGGGCAAGAGCAAGATCTTAAAGTGACCGGAGGAAAACTCACAGCGTCGACTTCTTTTTGGCGGCCTTCTTCACCCGCCAGGCCCGTCGAGGAATATCTGTTGCTGGCGGCGAGGCTCGGTCGGCCGTTTGAGGGGTCCCCGCCACGGCAATAGTCACTGCAGCGATGGCGGACGGGCCTGTTTCCACCCTTTCGGGCTCAGTCCCGGGTGGCAAAGCAGGGAGACTACAAGTGGATGCTGTCAGTATTCAGCCTCATTGATACTTAGCAACTCGCCAAAACAGCAACCCAGTACCTGGAGGATTCAACTTCTTGCGCCTTGCGTTTGCGCACTTGTCGTTGGCCCTTTGGCACCGGGGGTAGAGCGCCGGCCAACTCCACGCTCTGGTCGGAGGAGTTGTCCCGGCGCGGTTCTCCTTCGGCTCCTTCTCCCGCCTGCGGGTCCACGCAGTCGGTGGACTCGCTGCTACCTTGAGCTGCAGCAAGGCGAGCCTTCTTGGCTGCAGTGGCAGCAGAAGGGCGCGGTTCTCCTTCAGCTTCTTCTCCCGCCTGCGAGTCCACGCATTCAGCGGCTCGCTGCGGCCTTAAGCCACAGCAAGGCGAGCCTTCTTGGCCGCAGTGGCAGCAGAAGGGAGGAGATGATATGGTCGGGGGAGGTCAGGTTGTGGCGGATAGCTGCAGTACAGCTCCGTGTGTCCCTGCAGAAAGTTCTTCAGTTAAGTAACGATGCAATAGCAGGTATCTTGAGTGAAAAGAAGTCGAATACTTACCGGTTTGGGCGGATTTTGTGCGGAGAACAATATGGGCACGTACGGCACGGCGTCCACGTCTAGCAGCACCCGCTGAACTCGCTGGAGCGCGACTTCATCTGGCAACTCCTCTGCGCACATGCAAGAAGGATCAGCGGGGCCTGTGTAGTCGAAGCCCAGGCAATGGCGCTGCTGGATAGGTTGGACGCGGCGTTTGTAAAATGAGAACATGACGGAGGCACCGGTCACTCCCTTCTTCTTCTGTGCCTCGATGGCCTCCAGCAGCTCTCTGACTTGAATCATCTCCATGCCGGAGGGTTCAAGGTTCCATTCCCCCCTCACCACTGGCGGTCTGTTCGACTTCGTCAGAAGATGGGGAGCATGGTTTTCGACGTAAAACCACTGGTTTTTCCACCCAGGAAGGTTTGAGGGGAATTTGTACGAAAGGTATTTTTCGCCGGCCTGCTGTCGCAGTTGGGTGCCGACGCCCCCTACTACAGCAAGTTTCTTTGTGGTAGGCTGGGGTTTGACGCGGAAGAGGAAGCGGAATAGATCCCAGTGGGGTTCGATTCCAAGAAATGCTTCGCAGAAGTGGATGAAAATGGAAATATGGCAAATGGAATTAGGGTTGAGGTGATGGAGCTCAAGCCCGTAATAATAAAGAAGGCCACGAAAGAAGGAACAAGTGGGGAGGGCCAATCCCCGTTCAGCAAAATGGAAGAATGTGACGATTTCGTCGACATTCTCCATGGGGAAAGGTTCACGATAAGAGGGGCGCCAGTTGACAAGGTTCTTTTCTTGCAGCAACCCCTCAGAAACTAGCTTGTTCAGATTGTTGAGGGAGCACTTACTGTGTGTCCACTCCACGGTTGATGGCTCCGCATCTTTCTTCCTTTCCTTGATCTCTGACTTCTTGGACACCATCTCGATGCGCTAGCCACGAGATGCTCGGGGGCTGCGGGGAGAGGGGCGGGGAGGTCGGAGCGGGAGAATCTCCTTGGGGGGATGGCGGCGGTGCTTGGCTCGGATTGGGGATTTCGGTGGCTTTTGATGGAATGCAGATTGAAAGCGTGGTTTTCTCCTACCGTTATCGCGGGGTTAAATAACCAGCGGGGTGGGGAAAGTTACTGTTCTGAAGTTCAGGAGTCACTTCCGAGAATATTCCGAATCTGAGGGGTCATTTGATGGATTATTTGGATTGGATATTCGATTAATCATTTTTTCGGGGTTTGTTCGCCCGAAAAAAGTGATTTTTTGAATTAATAATCTAATACCCATCATCTGTACCATCGTTTTGGTAATTTTGCAAGTTGTCATTTTTAGCCTGCATGCCACGGTTGTTGGATCCTTATCTCCAAATTTTGTGGGATTTGGATTCAAGGCTCGGGGCTGCGGGATACGTGGTATCGACTACTTATTTTTTCAAATCTTTTGAAGGATAAGTAGGGTTACAGACACCTGGGACCCTCAGTCTGATTCTCCAATTCAACCTAAGGCTCGGGGGCTACTCCATATGGAGTGCGATTTTTAAATCGCATACCATAACAAAAATTCGGGGCATGAGCACCTCATAGCTTCGATGCAGCCAAGCAAGTACTCGAAGAAGGACTTCAAGATGAAGCTTCAAAAGAAGTCGAAGACTGCTTCGAAAGTACTCGATAAGCCTGCAGTACTCAGCTACGAAGAGCTCGGGGGCTTGTCAGACCCGGGGCCACCGGGCTGGGCACGTTACGTAGTCTAAGAGATTAAGCCCGTCTTATCTCTTATTCATTTTGTTTATCTCTTGTTTATCCCGTTTAAATAGGAGATAGAGCTAACCAACACGGAGAGGATCTACTCGAGATATGCTCTGGTATGATCCCTCGACGGAGGTTGGTTAGCATCTTTGTAACTCTGACCTCTCGGATATATAAGGGAGGTCAGGGACCCCCCTCAAAACAGAAGATTATTAGGTCATTCTGCACCAAAGGGAATACAAACCACCATACAAGACGTAGGGTGTTACGCTCCGTGCGGCCCGAACCTGTCTAAAAGTCTTGTGTTCCTTGCACCTTCGAGTTTCTGATCTCAGCGTCTCCTCATCCAAAACTTACCACCTTGGGTATATCCCTCGGTGGGCAGCCGGTTAAACACCGACAATGCCGGAACTCGATAAATTCATCGTGGTTTTTATCGATGATATCCTGATCTATTCTAAAAATCCTGAAGATCATGCTAGACATCTTCAAGTTGTTCTTCAGCATTTGCGAGATCACCATCTGTATGCCAAATTCTCTAAATGTGAATTCTGGCTTGATACCGTTAAATTTTTGGGTCATACCATCTCTAAGGATGGTATATCTGTTGATCCGAGTAAAGTCCAGGAAGTGATGGATTGGAAACCTCCTACTTCGGTCCATCAGGTTCGCAGTTTTGTTGGTCTTGCTGGCTACTACTGTCGTTTCATTCCAGATTTCTCCCGAATAGCTAAGCCCATGATAGAACTATTGAAGAAAGGAGTTAAATTCTCCTGGAATGAGAAATGCGAAGAAGCTTTCCACACTTTAAGAGCATATCTTACCACTGCTCCAGTTTTGGCTTAGCCAGATACATCCAGACCTTTTGATGTCTATTGTGATGCATCCGGCATCGAACTTGGGTGTGTACTTATGCAGGATAACTGCGTAATTGCATATGCCTCTAGAGCACTTCGAGCACATGAGCAGAACTATCCTACTCATGATCTTGAGCTTGCAGCCGTTATACATGCACTTAAACTTTGGAGACACCATCTCATGGGTACCAAGTGCAATATTTACATGGATTATAAGAGTCTAAAGTACATTTTTACACAAGCGGACTTGAATATGAGGCAAAGACGTTGGTTAGAGCTTATAAAGGGTTATGATCTTGAAGTACAGTACCATCCAGGCAAAGCCAATGTGGTTGCGGATGCACTTAGCTGCAAGTCACATTGTCATTGCTTATCAGTAGAAGTTTTCAATAACACTCTCTGCTGGGAAATGAGAAAGCTTAATCTGGAGATCGTTCCTCAAGGTAGTCTGAATCATATAGCAGTTGAGCCTATACTCTAGGATAGTATCGTTATGGCACAACTACAGGACAAGGGAGTCAAAATTATCAAGCAACAATTAGTCCAAGGAGAAGAAAAGTATAAATGTTTCCAAGAGGATCCTAAGGGAATTCTATGATTTAAGGGACGTATGGTTGTACCCAAAAACCATCAGCTTCACAAGCAGATCATGGATGAAGCACATTTATCTAAGTTTACTATGCATCCTGATAGTACGAAGATGTATCAAGACTTGAAACAGAATTTCTGGTGGACTCGTATGAAAAGAGAAATAGCGAAGTACGTCTCTGAATGTGATATTTGTCAGAGAGTTAAAGCTAGTCACTTAAGGATTTCTGGTATGCTACAGCCTCTACCTATTCCTTTTTGGAAATGGAAAGATATCAGTATGGATTTTATCGTAGGTTTACCCAACACTTCCCAAAGGCATGATTCCATTTGGGTGATTGTGGATAGACTAACCAAGACCGGTCATTTTCTTCCAGTACTTACCACTTACAATGCTAAGAAGTATGCTGAAATCTATCTAGATCAGAACGTGCGTCTCCATGGGATACCTAAAATGATCATCTCTGATCCTGGAGCACAGTTTGTTGCTCATTTCTGGGAGCAACTTCAATAAGCTCTTGGAACCAAGTTAATTCGAAGCTCCGCATATCATCCGCAAACAGATGGGCAAACAGAAAGGATAAACCAAATCCTAGAAGAAATGCTTCGAGCCTGTGTGATACAGTACGACAAGCATTGGGACAAATGCTTAGCTCTGGCAGAATTCTCCTATAATAACAGTTATCAGTCAAGTCTTAAAATGGCTCCTTTTGAAGCATTATATGGTCGCCAATGCAGAACTCCTTTAAATTGGTCTCAGACTGGTGAACGCGAAATCTTTGGGCCTGATCTCGTCAATGAGGCAGAAGAAAAGGTAAAGATCATTCGAAACAATCTAAAAGTAGCTCAATCAAGACAAAGGAGCTACGCAGACAAAAGGAGGAAACCAATACAGTTTGAAGTAGGTGATTTAGTATACCTGCGAGTATCTCCTACTCGAGGTGTTCAACAATTTGGTATCAAAAGCAAACTCGCTCCTCGCTACGTTGGTCCTTTTGAAATCCTTGAAATGTGTGGACCCGTAGCCTATCGACTTCAACTTCCTCCTCAGCCAGCACCCATTCATAATGTCTTCCACGTATCTCAGCTCAAGAAGTGTATCCGTGTTCCTACCGAAATCATTGATACACAAAGCATCAACATCGAACCCGATCTTTCCTATAAGGAGCATCCAATCAGAATCTTAAATACCAAGGAAAGAAGTACCAGAAGAGCAACAGTCAAGATGTTTAAGATCCAGTGGAATCATCATACGAAAGAAGAGGCTACCTGGGAAACAAAAGACTATCTTCAGAAGAATTTCCTAGACTTCCTCAAGAATTCTTAGGTATCTATCATCTTATTATATTATTCCTGTAATCTCGGGATGATATTCCTTTTATGGGGAAAGGTTGTGACAACCTAGGTGTTAATTATAGCAAGCCAATAGGAAAAATGTTGTGTATGGTTTGAATTGTGTGAAATTTGAATAAAGTTATGAAAATAAGGGTATTTATGTAATTTCACAAAAATACAAGTCCTTTTATGCAAGTAGTTGAATTACAAAGATAACTTTCAAAGTTACTAAGGGCTAAAATGTAAAAATACAAGTCATCATGACCTGCCATAAATATTTGCAGTTAAGTCCAAAACTACATAAAATTCACCTTACTAAGGACAAAAATTTATTAAGTTTGATTTAAGTCCAAAGTTGTAAAATAAAGCTGTGTACTTTAGATTTTTGAACTTGAGCCCTAAAGTAAAGTTGTAGGATTTGAAAAATTCTACAACTTCTATTTTGATCATTTCCTCATTAGAGCTTTGGATCAGTGGGAAAATTCAGTTTACAGTGAGGTCCCTGAGATTTTTGCAAATTCCAAGGAAGTCCTTCGGACCCCCTTCCCTCTTCTTCTTCCTCTGGCACTCTGCTCTGCTCCTCTAGCTCCTCTGCTGCTGGTTGTCAGTGCCGCTCACCGCCGCTCCAGTTCCTCCCTGGCGCCACCTCTTGCTACCCTCACCTCCACACGTCGCTCTCCCCTTCCCCGGCCCTGCTTCCCTCCCCCACTGGCCTTTCCCGCGCGCGCCACGCCAACCCGAGCGCCACCCGGCCGCCACCTCATTATCGCCGTGTCCCACGCTCATGTCTGCTCTTCTTCCTTCCCTCTGCTGCCTAGTAGCACCAGTAGACCGCACTCAATCCATTTCCCTCTCTTTTCCTTGCCGCGCGCACCCGGAGCCCCGAGCAACACCGCCGCCCCCTTCCTCCACTCCGGTGATTCTCTGTTCGCCGTGGGCCGCCGCCGTCCGCCTCCCATTGCCCACTACGACCCCCTGGGGAGCTTCTCTCACCTCCCTGACGCTCCCAGGCCACTTCTCGTGGCCGGACTTCCACCGGAACCACCTCACCGTCGTTCCCCTCCTCACCGGTAAGCTCATGTCGCCGTCGAACCCCTACCTCCGCCCCTTCTCCGTCCAATCCGACCACCCCGAAAGCTTCCCCTCCTCCTGCCGTGGAAGCCCCTTGCCGATGAGCTCATCCTCGCCGCCGTCTCGGCCGCCGTGGGAACCCCGCCTCCGGTCACCGCCTCTTCCTCCCAAGCCCACCCCTGGACGCGCCCTGAGCTCCTGATGCTCGTGGGCCAGCCCTTCTCCACCCCGACGCCGACCCTCGCTGGAATTTGGCCGGCGACATCCCTGCTCTTCTTCCCCGACGAGCCAAGGGCTTATTTGAAAGGATTTGAAAAGTTCTAAGGGCGTCCCTGCAAGATTCCAGAACCCCCCCAATTCAAAAGCTGTGAACTTCAAAAATATGTAGAAAATTGTAGAAAATTCAGAAAAATGTCAAACAAGTTGGGTTTAAATATTTGTATTAAATACTACAACTTTGTATTATGATCATGAGATGAATATGTGTATTTTGTGCTGTGTTTAAATTAGTAGATAATGGGTACTTTAATTAGATCTTTTGATCCATAACAATGCTGAGGCTCAAATTTGAAATATGATGTGTGTGTGCTATAAGCAGAGCTGTGTAAAATTTGGAGACTCAGAACAGTCCTCTAGCTATGATATTTAGATATCTTTGCTTCCTATTGATAAAAGTTCCATGATTTAATTCCAAATGCATTTCTTCATGTTTGTGGCTGAAAATTTTACCTTAGCCTTGTTTCAACATGAGCAATCCAAGATAAAAGATTGAGAGCCAGAAACCTAATTTAGCTTCAGCAATGAATTTAAGTTTAGATTTAAAGAAAATTCATGAACAATAGCTCTAGTTCATGAAAAATTATGAAAATATTTTTAGGTGTTGCTCTTGAGTAGTGTGTCATGTCCACAAATTTTCAACCCATGACCAGGTGTAGAACAACTAGAATAAATAGAACTTGATATGATAATGCTATATTCCTAATTAATCAAAGTAGGTCCATAATTAAATAATAACCTAGGGTTATTAAAGATAATTAGCTAGTCAAATAAATAAATTTATTAAATGTAATTAGTGTGATTATTTAAGATAACCAAACATGCTACCTAATGTAGTTAGTTTAAAAGTTTGGGGTAAACGACCATATTACTTAATGTAACTAGGTGGTTTAATTAATACCCGATAAATGACTGCCCAGTAAAGGGAAATTGTGTTGTTTGCTAGTATGTAATGTTAATTTCATTGGATTGCAACTTTATCGTGAAATAGAATAAAAGTCTATGCATTTTCTAAACTGCATCATTTACATCATATGTAGACTCGACGCTTCTCGCCGACGGAGATTATCAGATTCTCCCGGAACCTGAAGTGGAAATCTCTGAAGACACCGGAAACGTCGTCGGAGATTTAACTGAAGCCCCGAACCCGAGTTCGGAAGAATTTTTAACGTCTCTGACCCCGGCCTCGCCAGTGAAGGCAAGCCCCGGACATAAACCCACTACTTTATTTACACTGCAATCTACATTTATATATATACTTGTGCATTAAGTTCTTAGGAATTGTCTGGAAACTCTAGTTGCATATTCCTAGGAACCGATGTACTGAATATTAGAACCTGAGTCCGACTAGTGCTATGCTAATAGGACCGGTAGAAGTCGAGTGATTTCCTGTCACTCGCGCGATGTAGGAAGTGGTTGTTTCCGATCCTGCAATCACTATAAGGATGACGGACGGGGTTACGTGTAGTATCATGGAAAGAAATGATACCCCGTCTGTGTTGATGAATTTGGTTAAGGTCGCAGTGTGTGGTACTGGCAGTTAAGCGTTTGAAAGTGCTAGCCACATGCGGTGAAATATTGTAAGCAGTTAGCCTAGTAACCAATCGGCCCGGGAAGTGGACTCGTCCCCCACCACTCGACTTTATTTTATGTTTGCACGCACCGACGTGTGGGAGTACGTTCTGCAGAGCAGACGGGAATACGGTCATACAGTCGCGCTGTAGACGTATGTCCTGCATAATGGATGTGCATATGGTCCTGCAGTCGCTTGTGGTGGCATTGTTCCACGACTCGGTATGAAAGGCATACGGTTGCTTCGGAACGACCTGTCGGTGTTCCAAGTGTGTGAATTAGGTTTACCTTGCAAGGGTTGAAATTCGATTCAGAATTTTCTGTTTCTTGCAGAGATTGAGACTGCTTAATACTTCTGCCACATAGAGTAACAAGTGCAATCTTATGATGAGTAATACTGAAGTATGCCTTAAAAAGACTCTACCTTGCTTGAGTAGTCATAGGTGCTTACCTAGAATGGTTAAAGGAACTAGAACCTGAAAGCTAAAATATGAAATTAAGGAACTACTCTTTGTTGCTTTTCAGCTGAGACAAAACCCAAAGCCCCATTAAAGCCTTCATGGTCTAGTTATGGGCTAAGTATACCCTAATCCTGGGTAAGCCTTGCTGAGTATTAGAGTACTCAGTCTTGCAATATGACTTTATTTCAGGTAATGTCTCTGAAGACCCTACTCTTACCATGCCATGGCCCTATGCTCTTCCTGATGGTTGGTCCGTGGAATGGGACCCGTCCCCGGCCAACACTGATCATACCGAGTGATGTCATGCTAGGGCTTAGCATGATGTCCGTGCTGGCGATGTGTATAGTTGTCGTATTTTAAATTCCGCTGCTGTGAACTTGAATCTTTAAACTGGTTTGTAATAATTTCTATCAGTTTGGAACCTATGCTACTTTTGGAAACTCTTGTAATATAAACGCCTGTGATGTAACATATGATGGCAATTGTATCTCTGAACTTGCCTTCGTGCGAGGTACCTTGTTGGATCCTGCTTTCGGTGGTTTATCGGGACGTTACCCGATAGGCCAAGGGGTTACACCATTTGAAGTACGTTTGGAGCCCTTGAGAGAGGATTTGCGTACTTGAGCCGGTGTAATTCAGGTTGGTTCTGCCACACAGTGGATCGTCGGGACGATGGCGAGGCCGAGCGGCGGCGGGAGCTCGAGCTCACCGGCACTGTGGTTCGGGCGATCTAGCGTCGGAGAATGAAATTGGGCGGGCTTATGCGCTTTACTGGGTTGCTGTGGTGCTGCTCGAGCACTGGACCGGGGATGGGTAGCGGTGGCGGCAGCTGTCGACGACGAGCAGTAGCTGCGGCGGAGGTCCGGCGAGGTGGAGAGCCCAGGAAAGAGAAGGGTAGTGGAAATGTAGACGCGTGAAAGGAAGGGTGAGTGCGTGGGGCGCTTTAGGATGTGCTCGGGGTCCAGAAGAAGGCTTGGTCGCGCGGAAGCAGGTGCTGGCAAGACGGCGGGATGCGTGGTGGCTCGGGTGATGGCAGCGCGACGTGGAGAAGCGAGGGGAGAGCCAGCGCGGGGTGGGGAGCGGCGGCGCGGGCGCTGGGGAGGCACGTGGCATAGAGGGAAGGTGGCGCGGGGGCAGCAGGAGCCCGGCACATGGCCGGCGAGGGCGGCGGGGTCGGGCAGAGAAGAAAACAGAGGAGGAGGACTTGGAGGTAGACGAAGGGGGACTTAGTTGCAATTTCCCAAAAGTGCAGGGACACCTCTGTAATGCTGAGTTAACTTTCAAACCATAGCTCAAATGAAAATGTGCCCAAAAGAAAAAGTGTAGAGATCAACAAGATCTACATCTTTGCTTTAAGGTTTAGTTGCAAAAGAGCTATGGATTTGAATATACTTAAAAACTTGGCTAAGTTTTAAACTTTAATTAAATTCTATTTAAAATCTATACTACACTTGCATCCTTTGGGTAGTTTCACCTCTATTTGCGATTTAAAAGTAAGTTCTTGACTTTTGCAAAACAACCTTCATATATTTTGATTTTACTTCCCATTCTCACCCATTTAACACTAAGGGACCTAAGTTTTTTTTAATTATATAAAGATATCCTTTTCCCTTAGCATTTAAATTTTAGCACATATACACAAGATCAAACATGCACACTTTATGATAGAATCTAGTGTGGTTTAATCCTAAATACCTGAATGTCACAATAAACGAGCGATACGGCTTTGTAGGCAATCATCCACGAATCAAGATTGACAACTATCCACGCTCGTCTTGTTTCTACGCTCAGGGGCTGAGCGCCTGCCCACATGGAGACTTCGACCTGATTCAAGGAGGTTTTACAGAGATCTTTAGGGAACTTATTTAACCATTATCTTGAATTTTATCTCAAACAAGTGGTTTATTCCCAAAGAATTCGTTCAACCACTCAGTCAGGGAATCAAGGAACTGATCAAGACCAAGTAAAGACCAAGTAAAGGACCTTGTTGTCACTTTCTTTGGGCCAACCGAGACATCTTCGCATGGCAACATATGACTCTCTTGGCCCGCCCAAAAGAACAAGTGAAGGACCTCGTCGTCAGTTCCTTTGGGCCAATTGAGGCATATTTGCATGGCAACATATGACTTGTCTTGGCCCGCGTAAGGAACTGATCACCCCACGTGAAGGACCTTGTCATCAATTCCTTCGGGCCAACCGTGACATTTTCGCATGGCTATATGTGAATTCTCATGGTTCGCCCAAAGAATCGACTGAAGCTACCAGGAAGATTTATTTCTCCCTTGCTAATTGACTTCAAGTCACCTTCGCATACTTCCCGTAACACTCCATTTGCTAGTTCATGACTGGTACTACATGTAGTTTACTACATGGGTCTCGCTCCCATACTTCTAGTAACACTCCATTTACCGGTTCACGACTGGTACTATGTGCAAGTTTACTGAAGGGGCCTCGCTCCCATACTTCCAATAATGCTCAGATTACTAGTTTTCGACTAGCATTCTATGTTATTAAAGAGGCTTCGCTCCCATACTTCCAGTACAACTCCATTTACTGGTTCACGACTGGTATTACACGCAAGTTTACTGAAGGGGCCTCACTCCCATACTTCCAGTAACGCTCAGATTACTAGTTTTCGACTAGTATTCTATGTTATTGAAGGGGTCTTGCTCCCATACTTCCAGTACAACTCTATTTACTGGTTCACGGCTGGTATTATGTGCAAGTTTACTGAAGAGGTCTCGCTTCCATACTTCTAGTAACGCTCAGATTACTAGTTTTCAACTAGTATTTTATGTTACTGAAGGGACCTCGCTCCCATATTTTCAGTACAACTCCATTTACTGGTTCACGACTGGTATTACGTGCAAGTTTACTGAAGGGGCCTCGCTCCCATACTTTCAGTAATGCTCAGATTACTAGTTTCCGACTAGTATTCTATGTTACTGAAGGGGCCTCACTCCCATACTTCCAATACAACTTTGTTTATTGGTTCACGACTGGTATTACGTGCAAATTTACTGAAGGGGCCTCGCTCCCATACTTCCAATAACGCTCAGATTACTAGTTTCTGACTAGTATTCCATGTTACTGAAGGGATCTCGCTCTCATACTTCCAGTACAACTCCGTTTACTAGTTCACGATTGGTATTATGTGCAAGTTTACTGAAGGGGCCTCGCTCCCATACTTCCAAGAACACTTAGATTACTGGTTTCCGACTAGTATTCTATGTTACTGAAGGGGCCTCACTCCCATACTTCCAGTACAACTCCGTTTACTGGTTCACGACTGGTATTACGTGAAAGTTTACTGAAGGGGCCTCACTCCCATACTTCCAGTAACGCTTAGATTACTAGTTTCCGAGTATTATTCTATGTTACTGAAGGGGCCTCGCTCCCATACTTCCAGTAACATTCAGACTAGTAGTTTCTGACTAGTATTCTAAGTTACTGAAGGGGTCTCGCTCCCATATTTCCAGTACAACTCCATTTATTGGTTCACGACTAGTATTACATGCAAGTTTACTGAAGGGGTCTCGCTCCTATACTACCAGTAATGCTCAGATTACTAGTTTCCGACTAGTATTCTATGTTACTGAAAGTGCCTCACTCCCATACTTCCAGTACAACTCCATTTGGTGGTTCACAACTGGTATTACGTGCAAGTTTATTGAAGGGGCCTCGCTCCCATACTACCAGTAATGCTCAGATTACTAGTTTTCGACTACTATTCTATGTTACTGCAGGGGCCTTGCTCCCATACTTCCAGTAATGCTCAGGTTACTAGTTTTCGACTAGTATTCTATGTTACTGAAGGGGCGTCACTCCCATACTTCCAGGTACGCTCAGATTACTAGTTTCCGACTAGTACTCTATGTTACTGAAGAGCTTCGCTCCCATGCTTCCAGTAACAGTCGGATTACTAGTTCTCGACTAGTACTCTATGTTACTGAAGGGGCCTCTCTCCCATGACACTGCGTTTACTAGTTCCCGACTAGTTTTACGCGTCGTCGACTACTTCGACTACTCGTCTCGCCTACAAAACTAGTCGGAATCGACTCCGACTAGTCGGCTTCATCGACAGTTCAAGATCCAGTGGCAACTTGGGCAATGCCTAGGCTCGGTGGCTGGTGCCACCGACTACAAGGTGTATCTTGTGCGACTCATCTAGCTCCCAGGCTCGGGGGCTGGATATGACACCGCTCTGTTGTCGGTCGAAACCCACCGGTGAGCAGCGACGGGCAACACGAGGAGCCGAGAGGCTTCCGGGACTACTGGTGGGCCCCGGTCCCTCAGTCAACGACCCTAGATCCGGCACACGTCCTGGCTTCGAGGTCGCTAGGCATGCCACCTGACCTTGTACCTGATTAGGAAGGTGTTATATGTTAGTTTCCTGCATGCACAGACATGTGTAAACATTAGTTCGAGCCATGATCGGCTCATCGGATGTTTCCCGGTATCGGTTGTAAAGAGCCGATTGTGTTCAATACCAGATTGGATCTATAAATAAAAGCAAACACATCCAATGAAAATATAAATCTTGTTCCATAAACATTAAGCTAATCCAATCCACGACGGTTAAAGCTTTCACTACGTAATCAGAACATCCTACACGTGATTGAGCCTAACAAATACGGAAGGCAACGAAACAACAACCTAAACAGAGGCCTAAAAACCAACCAAAAAAGCTGATTCCCGGAACAATCCCTCTTTAAGCTGTCATAATACGCCAAACATACCGCTGGATCATTCAACCCGTCTGAAGCGCCTAATTACACAGATATTAAAATAAATCTTTGATAATCAAGGACTAACCATAACAGATTAGATCTACTAAACAAAAAAAACAGAGCAAGATGCTGTCTTCATATCCGAGATCGGACATAATGACAGCTGAACGCTTATAGGTAACAAACGATGCACGATTAAAGCATGGAAAAGTGGATGCTACTCTATAAACATTAAGATAACTAGTGCTACTCGCCATCAACAATGCTTCAGAACGAGAAACACAAAAAGGTAGGTAAGCAGAGATGATGCCGCCCTGATCACGCAAGGCGTGATCGGGGCGGCACGGCACTTACTCGAGAAACCCTAGAACAGGGGAGGCGATGCGCTGAGAGTTGTTGGTGAATGATTCCTTTATTGTTTACCCAAGATACATATTTATAGTCTGTAGACTTTCCTTTCCTAACCAATCCTAACAAAATACGACACAAATCTTAACTATCTCTATCTAAACTGTTTAAACATACATACCTATCTAGATACACGGTCATCCTGGACCCAAAACACCAGCATAAGGTCCAATTCACAAGCCCATTATAACTATCCTTCGAACCCATCTTGCTCCATAGTCCACTTTCCGGTCTGCCTAAATTATGGCGATAACAGGCTCTCACCGTTGAAGGTTTGATTTGAGCGGTAATTTAGGGCAGTTTTTGGTGAAGTTATTTGTTTAACCATTTTTTCAGGGAATTCCTCCAAAAAAGCGGATTTTGGAATTCCCTAACCTACTTGGCAATCTTAACTATCAAATCTTTACCATCATATATTGCATGCCGCGATTCTTTGGATCCTTTATTCAAAACCTTGAGGATTTGGATTCAAGGCTCGAGGGCTGCAGGGACACGTATCATCAGTGACTTATTTTTCAAATCTTTTGGAAGATAAAGACAGAAGACTCAAGACTAAATTGACCCTCAGCCTGATTCTACGAGTCAACCTAAGGCTCGGGGGCTACTCCATATGGAGTGCGAGTTCAATCGCACCCCATATAAAAGAAGACTTGACAACTATTCGGAGCATGAGCACCTCATAGCCTCGATGTAGCCAAGAAAGTACTTGGAACACACCTTCAAGATGGAGTTTGGGAGAACTTGAAGATGCCTTTAGAAGTACTCGGACGTCTGCAGTACTCGACTACGAAGAGCTCAGGGGCTTATCAGACCCAGGTCCATGGGACTGCACACATGGCCTACATCTTACAGGATAAGAGCTAGGATATGGCCCACGCCCTACACCAGTTGCAACTACTCGTAGTATAATAGAACTACTCATACAGTAGTAAAACTAGTCAGAGATAGTAGGAAACTACCCGAAAAGTACTCGGGTAGGACTCTTAGGCTCGTATCCGACTAGGACTTCTATGTAACCCTGACCCCCAGACTATATAAGGGCAGACAGGGACCCCCTCCAAATAGGAGATCACCCGATCACCACCTAAGGTAATACAAACCACACAGGATGTAGGGTATTATGCTCTCAGTGGCCCGAACTTATCTAAACTTTATATTCCTTGCACCTTTGAGTTCCTGATCTCAGCGACACCCTACCTACAAACTCACCACCTCGGGGGTATCCCTCGGTGGGCGTGGCGGTAAAACACCGACATCTTGAGAGTATTAAAGGCTTTTAGGCACTCATCATCGAAGTGGAAGGGAACGTCCTTAGCTAGAAGGCTTGTAAGGTGTCTAGCGATGCTAGAAAAGTTACCGATGAAGTGCCGATAGAACCCTACGTGGCCTAAGAAGCTCGGGTCCCTTTCACATTGGTGGGAGGCGGCAGTTGTCAATGCCTTCAATCTTCACCTTATCCACCTCTATCCCTGTTTCAGACACTAAATGTCCAAGAATGATGCCTTCTCCGACCATGAAGCGGCACTTTTCCCAATTTAGCACCAAGTCCTTTTCCTAGCATCGTTGCAAGACCCTGTCCAAGTTTCCAAGCAATGATCGAAGGTCTTACCATAAACCGAGAAGTCATCCATCAAGACTTCCATGATTTCCTCAATCATACCCGAGAAGATGGACATCATACACCTTTGGAATGATGCGGGTGCATTACACAACCCAAATGACATCCTTTGATAGGCATAGGTTCCATAGGGGGCACATGAAGGTGGTCTTGCTTTGGTTGTCGGGATGGATAGGAATCTAATGGTAACCAGAATAGCCATCAAGGAAACAAAAGAATGAGTGTTTCGCTAACCTTTCCAGCATCTCATTGATGAAGGGTAGCGGTAAGTGATCCTTCTTCATCGCTGTTGAGCTTTATATAGTCAATGCACATTCTCCATCCCATGACGGTTCGCTGCAAAACTAGCTCGTTCTTGCTGTTCTCCACGACCGTCATACCTCCTTTGTTGGGCACTACCTGAACTGGACTTACCCACTCGCTATATGGAATGGGATAAATGATCCCAGCGTGTAGGAGTGTTAGGACTTCCTTCTTTATGACTTCTCACATCACATTGTTTAGCCTTCTTTGGGGTTCCCTAGAAGGTGCCACGGTGGGATCGATAGGGATGCGATGGGTGCAAAGAGGTGGGATGATGCCATTAGGATCTTGGAGAGAATAGCTGAGAATAGCTTGATGCTTTTCTAGGATAGTGATGAGTCTTGTGGTCTCCTCTTCTAAGAGTTTGTAACTAATGGTCACGAGAGATTCTGCGTCATTGTTCAGGAAAGCATATTAGAGCCCAGAAGGTAAAGGTTTTAGCTCGATTGGGGATCGTGTTGGAGCTTCAATTTCTAGAAGTTCAAAGACTTCATCGGATTCCTCCTCTTCTTGAATAAATTGTTCATCTTCTTTTTGAAGAGTTGATTTTGGTGAGTCTAGAGGAGATATGTCCAACACTTCCTCAATCAGCTCAATGATAGGGGAGATCTCTGCTAAGCAGTAGTTGCTCGACTAATTGGAATAGAGAAAGATTCCATCCCCAATCTAATGCTAAGGATCCTTGAATTATGTACATCCGTGAGAAGTTTCTCGATGGGATGACCAATCAGAATATCAAAGTTGGGAACTTCGAACACATGGAAGTCTAGGCTTGCCTTAACACCCTTGTGTCATACGGACACATTTTGGATTACCCCGTAACTTCCTACAAGAGAGCTAGAAGGTCCCCTCAGAGTTCTGCCCATCGGGGTTAGAGCTGCGCCGCCTAGGAAGGCTAGTGCAGAATTATTCGATATGATATTATCTCTGACAGTGGGGTTATAGAGAGCTTCCACATTTTAGTCCCTTATGCGGCACTTGATGAGAGAAGAAGGGTAATTGATTAGGAGTGGCTTAGATGATGACTCTCCATCTCTTAACCATTTATCGCTCATTAAGGTAGTCAACTCCTTGATGGTTTCTCGAAGGAATTCCTTATCATAAGACTCAAGAGGAGTGACGGGGACCGGTGGTCTCTTTTGACATGAATAGTTCAAGGTGTTATCGAAGTCTTCAAAAAGATCCTCCTTGAAACTATGGAGAAATTCCAAACGTAGAGGGTCCTCTTCCTTTGGTGTTTCAGGTTCAGGTTCACTAGAGGATTTAGGAGTCGAATCTAAAGATTGGGCATCTATGGATTCGAATTCAGCTACTAGAAATTCCTCATGATGTATCTCGGGTTCAACCTGAGGAAGCTCATGGTTGCAGACAAAGGAGGTATTCTACATGATCTTGTCAATGATTTCCCTTCCTTCAGCTAGAGTTTTCTGTGTGAACAAACCTCCAGCGGTGACATCGAGGTATTGTGCATTCTCCTTGCTAAGACCCATGTAGAGATGTTGAAGTACCAAATGATCATGCAAAAACAAGTCTGGACCAGATTGAGCTAATGAGGACAATCGGGCTCAAGCTGCACCGATAGATTCCTTCTCACTCTGGCGGAAAGTCAAAATTTCCGCTCGCAAGGCATAGACACGGGAGAGCAGAAAGAACGTGAGACAGAACCGATCTCGAAGTTCTTTCCAATCTCCGTTCATGCTCCTTATGATGCGTGTGTACCATTCCTTCCCCAACTGTATTAAAGAGAAGGGAAACAACTTCCACTTGAGAGTTCTATGAGTCATGCCTGAAATTTTCAGATATAAACACACTTGCTCGAATTTGCTCAGGTGATGGTAGGGATTTTCATCATCCCATCTAGAAAAGGAATGATCCTGAACAATGGCTATATAGCCAGGGCTGAGTTCATAGCTGGATGAAAGAATTGGATCAAAAGAAGGTGTTGGCTCACAGAACTCGCCCTTAGGTGTGGAGAGCTATTGAATGGATGGCTGCTCCATGGATAGTTGGGGTAGAGATAGAATAAAAGAAAATGAAGAAGATACGAGGGCGAACTAGGTCTAAAGAGAATATAGCAATCGTTCCCCGGCAACGGTGCCAGAAAGCTTGTTGGTACTTTTTACGAGCATAAATAAATATGCAAGCATACAAATACTGTTGTAGCTTTCACCCCAAGAGTATTCCAAGGTATCGTATCCACTAAGGAACATGTGTATATTCTCTATGGTTTAGGTTCGTCCAAGGACACCACACTAGCTCGAAGAAAGGGGTAGAAAGGATTCCTAAGGCTCAGAATCAAAGGTAACTATCTTAATTGTTTACTTCAGGCTACTTGCTTCTCCTGGATAAAACCTGGCTCGCTCCAGTAATTTGGCACTGGGATATACACGAACGGGGAGTGTTATGCTGGACAGACAGCGCTGTCACCATCTGCCGCCTACCTTATCTAACCATGGGATATACCACAACCAACAGGTAAAGTCTGCTCTAGACACGATGTCTATACCATCTTTTACTAACTCTAGGCTTAGCTTTTGACTAGAGCATCCACTAAACTAGTGAACTATTGATCCGGTAAACAACTAAGAAACTAGAACTAGTACTTAACTAAGAAACTAAGGCACAAAAGAAGTCACGAACACTTAGTTTGATTGATAAGCATCCGTCGAGGTACAAGCTGGAGAAGAGTGCCGACAAACTCGGCACTTCCTCGACTTCCGCTCACTCTCTCCCTATTTTCTAACACCGCCTAGGCGGCGCTACACCTCTAGAATGAGCCTAGAGCTCAGATTTGAGAGCGAGGGAACAAGAGAAAAAATGTGTCGTGTGTCATATCAGCTATCGGCCAGCAATTCAGCAGAATGCACTTTGAACCGACCTTGGGGACCATTGAGGAAGCTCCACGTGCAAGAAGCAAGTTGGTGGCACCTAAACTGGTTCGGCCGAATCAATGGTTCAGCCGACCCAGCTAGGCTGCCCACCGACTTCAGCTTTGGCTGGGTGGCTGCCAGGTGGGTCCCATATGCAGGTGTGTGTGATTTGGCACTGTCTTAAGTCGGTTCCTGCTCTGGTGGGCCATTTGATCCGTGTGAGGCTAAACGATGCGTTCTGATTGGTCGATGTCTTTGCACCTTGGATCTTGCTTGCTCTTTTCATGCATTTTTAGCTCAAATACACCTGCACACATATTTAGACCAGCACTTGTGGAATTTGTTAGAAAAACACCCTCTACTAGTGTTTGGCCTTTGTGATTATTATATTTTTATGCAGGATTTGACGGTCAAAATTGGTCCATAACAAGCATCACCAGCTAGCTGCACACACATACAAGTTGGGGAAAGTGCCGGATAGCTTAGTCTTTCAAATGTTACCTTGGGCATGATGTTGACACTTGCTCCAAGGTCGTAGAGGGCTTGCTCAAAGTGGCAGTCGAATATCGAGCAAATGATTACTGGACATCCTAGATCTTCCATCTTTGGTGCTGCTAATTCGCCCCATGAGTTTCTTCTTGGGCGTGCGAGCTTTTCTGCATAGCTAGTGAAGAACATACCACGTGATGGCTTACCCCATTTGGTGTTCACCATGTTAACACTTTCCAGGGAGGCTTCGGGTTGCCCCGAAATCTTCGTTGTTTCAACAGAAGGAACAGTAGCAGCCAGCTGAGCTAGTTGAGTTTCAAGCATCTTGTTAAAGCTTAGCTAGTTCTTGATAGCAGGGGAGATGCCACACATCTTTGCTTGAATGGTCTCCAGACATTTTTTATTTGAGGCCCGCTTCTTTTGTAGTGATTCATTGACTTTTGCTTGGCCGAGGACAAGATCCCTCAAGGAAGGTTGGTTAGGATTAAATGAATTTGAATTACCATTACCTCCTTGGTAGTAGGGGCATGACTGATTCCACCCCTGACCTCCTTGTGGATGAAACCCGTTGTTGTTGTTCATGTACATCATGTCTTCATGGGTTTCGGGGCAATCATTACCCGAATGTCTGGTGTTCCCACAAACCTTGCATGTCATGCGAGCGTCTAAGGCTTGGAGTGCCTGCGTAGGAGCCTTGTCTTGGGGACGTTCGTATATCTTCTTTAGGAGGAGGTCAAGCTTAGCGGCCAGCATGTCCGTCTCCTTGGTGGTGTGCATACACCACTGGCGTGGTTGGAGACATTCATCATTTCAACCTTGGTTGGACAACATCTTTTTGATCAAAGTTTTGGCCCTGTCAATGGTTAGCGAGAAGAAAGAACCACCTGCAGCAGCATCGATCTGGTCGCGGGCTGTTGGAGTCAGCTCATTGTAGAAGTTCTAAAGAATAAGCCAATCATCCATCCCATGGTGAGGACATGCTAGGATGTACTCCTGAAGCCCCTTCCAAGCTTCAGAAATTAACTCATTGGACGCCTGCTGGAAATTGGAGATTCTTCCTCGAAGGGCATTGGTTTTGCCCATTGGAAAGAATTTATCTAGGAATGCTTTGGTATGTTTTTCCTAGGTGTCTACGGCACTTCTGTTGGCATAAAACCATGCCTTCCCCAGAAGAAAAAATGGAAACAGTTGGAGTCGGATTGCATCCTGAGTCACTCCCTTGATTACAAAAGGACTGCAGAGTTCCAGGAATTGTAGGAGATATGCAATGGCATCCTCATTGGCCTTGCCACAGAATGGGCTGGCCTGCACCATCATAACTAGACCCATCTTGATCGCGAAATTTTCAGCTCCAGTGTTGACATATGGCCCGACCGGGACATTGTCAGCGGAGGGGGCAGAGAAATCATAGAGTGTCTTCTGGGCCATGGCGTGAGTAGTTGATGGAGCAATAATGACTGTTTTGGCTGTCGAGAGTGAAATCTGAGGAGGCATGACACGAGGTCGAACTCTTCTCAAAAGTGACTCCAAATTCTGAGTGAAATTTTGCTGCAGATCGAAATCAGTCATACACTACCCTATTTTTACATCAAAGATAGAGAAAACAAAGCCAAGTTGGCCTATTTAAACAATGAATACCAACTAAGAGACTAATCAAGAACTTTATCTATTCTTTTAACCAGTGCCTTCGCGGCAACGACGCCAAAAATACTTGTTGGGTTTTCGTAACATCATCACTAGGATGGTTAATCCCCAGCGACGGCACCAGAAATGGCTTTGGTATTTCTTACATCACAGATAAATCCGCAAGCACACGGAATACCGTTCTAGCATTTTACGCGTGAGTAATCTTGGGTGTCGTATTTATATTTTCGCAGGGAAGGTGGCTGTTATAGAATAGGTAAGTTGATGATTAATTCTTAGTTGAATATTCGATTGCACAAACAGGGGTAACATAATACATGGATAATGAGATAGTGCGACACATAAGTTACTCAAGCTCAAACTCAACAATGACTGGCATGGAGAAAGGAAGAAGAAAGTTACCCGGGACTTATATACTTCTATCTAGATATACAGCTTATATTATACACTTATACACATTCACATGATTACCCTCAGCTCTAGTCTCCCAAGCACTAATGGGAGAACTGCACATGACTGGCAGAGGAGCTGCTAGCCAACTTGGCTACTTTACGGACCTTCTACAGCCACTACCCGAATGGGGAGGGTTACACTAGACGGATAGGGCTATCACCACCTGTCGCCTATCTCATCAAATCATAGGATAGGACCGCATCCGACAACACTAGTTAACCCAGACACCATATCACCATTAATAAGCGATACTCTAGCATCTCGCGTAGAGCCCCCCACCCTCCGAATGGACTGACATCATACTAGAGCAAACATACAAATACCAGAACCGTTGCCGTGGTACTAGATTTACTCTTCCATTCATGCAAGGTATAAGGTATGAATATAAACTAATCATAGCATACATGTCTGACATCGTAGAAGATAAACTATTCAAGTATATAAATCTAGAAGATAACTCTATTAAAGATATTCAAGAATTACTAAGGAGAGGAAGAGTTAAACCCATATCGAATACTCGTAGGAAACCTCGGAAACCCAAGAAGAGCTACTTCAGCCTAAACTCCACTAGCCTATGGACTAAGCAAGAGAGAAACTTGAGAGAGAGAGTAACTTGAGGTGTGTCTTCTTTAGGAACCCCTCACCTCATATTTATAGATGTGTCCTAGGGGTGCTCGGCTAGCAATTCAGCTCATTTCACCTAGAACCAGCCTTGAGAAGCAATGGGGAGGCACCACGTGGAAGAGGTAAGTCGGTGGAGCTGGCTTTGGTTCGGCCGAACCAGGGTGGGCTCCAACCGACCTCAGCCTCTGCTAAGTGGCTGGTAGGTGGGCCTTGAGGACTGTGGTGCACGGCTTGGTACTATCCTAAGGCGGTTGCATGTCCTGATTGGCCCTTTGATCCATGTGAGGCCGAACGGTGCGTTCTGATTGGTCGATTGTTTTTGCCTTGGATTCAACGGTGTGTTTTCCCTCCATTTCTGCTCAAATTTCTGCATAGCACTTATTTCCAAGGGACATATGGAAATGACATTATTCTAGATAAATATGCATGTAAGAAATGCTAGTTCTCCCAATTTTCTGATCAAATTCATGGTCGAAATTGGTCCGTAACAAGCGTCAACACCTATTTTACTTATAGAAAGAAGTTGATTATTTTACTTATGTTGGAATCATAAGGTCAACGGACGGTGCTGTTTATGCTGTTCATGATGATGATTGAGGCCCGTCTATGTAGCAAAAATGGCTAAGATCGCAGTATGTGGCAATGGTGGTCAAGTTTTTAAACGTACTAACCACATATTAAGAATATAGTACTCGGTCAACCTAGTATCTGATTGAACCGGGGCGTGGACTTTTTCCCCACCAGCTTGACGTCATTCACATGCAGCCGCATGGTGGGTGCAGAGCGGCCACGGCACGGAGATGTCTGGGGACTGTTGGGCTTTGTACTCAAGGTGGGTGAGCCCTGTTCCACGAAACGGGAATTGACGGAAAAAGTTGCATGAGTGGCTCGTCGTGCTCCCCGTACGTGTGTTTAGGTTTGCCTTGCAAGGTTAAGAAAATCGATTCGAATCGTCTGTTTCTTGCGGCTATTGAAACTGCTTGATCCTTTTACCACATAGAGTAAGAAGAGGAACAATGACGATGATTAATAATATTGTTGGATGCTTAAATTAATTATTTCCACCATGTGTGATGTTGGATAGTTGCTTATCTACAATGGTTAATCAAACTAGAATTGGTAACTAAAATTTGAAAGTAAGGATCTACTCGTTGTTGTTTTTCGGTAAAAAGTAAACCCCTCAAGCCAAAAGCCTTGCGTATTTAGGAGTCGGCTAAGTATATTTACCACTAGTTGGGTAAGTCTTGCTGAGTATTAGTATACTCAGCCTTGCTTGTGGTATTGTTTTTAGGTAAGACCTTTGAGGACATGGTTGCTAGTTTAACTTGGCCGTGTACTCTTCCTCTTAGTTGGTCCGTGGAATAGGATGCGTCCCTGGCCAATGATGATCGCGCTGAGTGATGTCATGTATGGACTTCATCATGACATGATGTATTGTCATTAGACTATCATTTTATTTTCCGCTGCACTACCCCATCCTTTGAGGACATGGTTGCTAGTTTAACTTGGCCGTGTACCCTTCCTCCTAGTTGGTCCGTGGAATGGGATGCATACCTGACCAATGATGATCGCGCTGAGTGATGTCATGTATGGACTTCATCATGACATGATGTATTGTCATTAGACTATCATTTTATTTTCCGCTGCACTGTTGAACTCTGAAGTACTTGTTTATCAATTTGAACTTGGTTTGTAATAATAAATTCGTGTTGAACTCTTGGTTTGTAATAATAAATTCGTGTTGAACTCTGCGATGTAAAATTTATGGATTGTTGCAATTTCTGGGGTCACCTTCGTGTGGGTTGTATATATACTTTGTTTCGATCTTTAAAACCAGTGGTTGCATTGGGATGTTACCCGACTCCGTTTTAAGTGCGTATTAGCCCGGATGTTACCCGACTCCGTTTTGTGAATTTGAATTAATTCAGGTAGTGATGCCAAAAAAGAGGAAGAAGAAGAAAGAGAGAAGGGAGGAAGAAGAGGAGGAAAATGAGCACCCTATTTTCACAAGCAGACTCACTTCCTTTAAGCTCCCTTTTTTTCTTTCTGCCTCACTGTTAACAGTTAAATGATTACGGCCCAAAACGCCCGAACCCAACACTATCATAAAGCGGAGGTACAATGGAGGCACAACACTGCTTCTGGCTTTGTCATTGCTGGTTGAATTCGGTAACACCTTGACTTGTCAGAGTGTGAGCACAAATGCTTAAATTGGCATGACTGCCCAGCTCAGACGGCCTTGTATTTTTGTAGACACAACATACAATATCTATTGAGTAATACAATAGCACACATGCACACAGATGTGCACACAAGTTCCCATGTGACCGTTGCCGCGGGACGCCAAGCCACAATGAATTCAAACCCAATCACATGAAAACCACAGCTGAAACAAACGGACAAAGGAAAAATGTGAGGCCAGCCCCAGCCTGGTGTCCCGTCGCCAACCAACACCTCCGCCCGTGCCGAGCGGCGAGTGTGCCCCACCTGTCATCCACGGAGATGTCACGCCGCAGGCGGCTCAGCCGTCGCCTCCGCTGCTGCCGACGTCGGTGCTGCGGCACTGTTCTGCCGGCCTGGCCTCGAGGGGGCCGCCGATGGTGGGGCACCCGTCGGCGGCGGAAGCGGATGGCAGCTCCATACAGTTGTACGAAAGGCACAGTGCTGCGGAGTCCGGCAGCGGCAGCGGCGGCGCCGGGAAGCCGGTTAGGAAGTTGTGCTGCGCGTATAAGGTCGTCATGCGGCCAGCGAACACGCTGCTTGCTACCGCCCGGGGAACCTCGCCTGACATCCGGTTGTTGTTCACGTACAAGCTCCCCGCCACCGCCAGCGCCTCCGGGACCTCGCCTGAGATGCCATTGTGGCTGACGTCCACCACGGCCCATGGCAGCGAGGCGGCTGGCACAGTGAGCGGCCCGGTGAAGTTGTTTCGGGACAGGAGCAGGGAGGACGCGCTCGGGAGAGCAAAAACGTCCGGCGGGATGGAGCCCGAGAAGTTGTTCATAGACAGATCGAGGAAGGCCAGGTCGGCTGGGGCGGAAGGGTCGCCGAAGACGCCGTCGAGGCTGCCCTGCATTTCGTTGGCAGCCACGGAGAAGTACCGGATGGTCGGCGGCAGCGGCGGCAGCGTGCCGGTGATGGCGTTCCTGCTGAGGTCGACGTGGAACAGCTGCGAGCTGGAGAATAGGGCAGGAATCTCCCCGGAGAGGCCGCCATTGTTGGCTAGGATGAGCACCTTGAGGCTCGGCGAAGACGGCAGCAGCAACCCGGTGGGGATGGCGCCCTCGAGGTGGTTGTTGCCGAGGTCGAGCGTGTGCAGATCGGGCAGACCGGCGAGCGACTCCGGCACCGGCCCGGTGAACTGGTTGCCGGAGAGCGAGAGGAGCCGGAGGCGGCGGAGCCCGGAGCCAATGTCGGCGGGGATGGCCCCCGAGACGCTGCCCGGGTAGAGGACGAGGTCCGTGAGCTCGGAGAGGCTGGCGAGCGAGGCTGGAAGCTTCCCAGCCAGGCCGGGGGAATCAGCGAGGCCGGTGCCAAGCGTGAGGACAGAGATGCGCAGCGCGCCCGAAGCCCGGTCGTCCTCGTCGGGCGCGCACACGACTCCCGCGTAGGCGCACGGGCTGCGCGCGTCGTCCCAAGAGTCGAAGAACCGGGAGCCTGGGAGGTCCCGCAGCCCCGCGCGAACGTCCCTGAGCGCCGCCGCGTCGCGCTCGTGCAGCGTGGCGGCCTGCTGCGCCGACCAGGCCGCTTGCGAGCCGAGCAGGAGCGCCGGGAGGATGACGAGGATGGGAGGCTGCGCCATGTGCGTGGCCTCGACCTCAGGGAAGAGGACAAGCGGGTTCTGTGGCCGGTGTTGGGAAATGGGACTTGGACTAGCCAGCGGAAGCGAGGTGGGAGGAAGGAAGCTAGCCTTGAGCCAAAGCCAGAGTGAAGGGAGCAGGGAGTGACACTGGGGGAGGGGCAGAGGAGGACAAAGCAACCTGTGCGAGCGATTAAGAAGGGAGTGACACTGGGGTCCGTCTTGTGAGCACAGCGCAGATGACTAGATGAGCTCTCTTCTGCTGCCGCCTTACCCCGCGGTCGGTTGGTGCGCCGTGGTCAGGTTCGGTAAAAGCCTGCCCGGTGAGCCAGACCCACTCCCCGCCTCTTGGTGGATTGGATTGGGCGCGGCATGGAGCACGGTGTCGGGCGGTGCGCCGGTGCCAGAGCTGGTGCCTGCAGCCCCGGCCGAGCGCGTATGCCGCGCGGTACGGCGGCATGAGTATGTCCAGCGCGGGTGGACCGGTCCCTGATGTCCAGGGTGCGGAGCAGAGGAGCATGATGGCTTCACATGTGCTGCGTTTTCATGGCGGATTTGCGTATTTCACAAGTATGCCGGTGTACATGCAGTACGTCGCGTGGTTTTAGTGATGCAGCCCGTGATCAAGCGCGTTGCGAGACCGTACCCTACTGGAATACTTTAAACCTGGGAAAGGTTTGAGGCAAGGTGACTCCATCCCTCCCCTGGTGTTTAATCTAGTTGAGATGTGTTCACTAGGATGTTGCGGAAAGCCTCCGACCAGAACTTGATTCAGGGGCTCCTGACTGAGTTTAGGGAGGGGGTAGTAGTATGTCTACAATATGCAGATGATACTATTTTGTTCTCTGGTACTGATGAGATGCATCTGAAGAACCTCAAATAGTCAAGTGTACCCTAGTGTGGTTTGAAAAAATCTCTAGCATGAGAATTAACTACCACAAAAGTGAGTTGATCCCTATCAACTTACATGATAAGGCTATTCATAGGATCTCCCATCTCTTCTGCTGTCCTATAGGTTCCTTCCCTATCAAATATTTGGGAATTGCTTTGCATTTTGAGAAGCTAAGAAAAGAAGATGTCCAACCTCTAGTGATAAATTCTTAATAAAGTAGCTAGTTGGAACGGCAAACTTCTCTCTCATGCTGCTAGGCTAGTTTTGATCAAAACCTACATAGCTAGTATTCCTGTTTACCTTATCCTTTATTAAGTTTCCCAAGTGGGCTATCAAGGCCTTGAACACCCACTCGGCTAACTGTCTTTGGAATGACTCTGAAGGTAAGTACCATCCAGCTAACTGGGAGAGTGTCAGTATGCCAAAAGAGTTCGGTGGGCTTGGTGTACCTAAACCTGAGAGACTTGAATCTTTGCCTACTTGGTTCTTGGATCAAGAGGTATAGCTTCGATGATCACAAAATCTGGCTGATTGACTATAAATATAACACCTGCAAACCAAACATCTTGCATAGTGTAAAGATGTTGGTGCCTCACAATTTTTCAAAGGGATTATGTAGGCTGCTAAGGTTGCTAAGTTAGGCTATGATGAGAATATTACCATCAATGATACATCCACACCTACACTAGTATCTATTTCGACAACACCACTTGGTCCTATTACTCGCGCTCGTGCTCGTCGGCTTACCCATCAAGTAAGTTCACTCTTAAGCTCAGGTTCATCATATTTAGACAATGGAGACACGTGCACTCTTATTTTACTCAAGAACAATGAATTGAATCAAAAGAGAAGAGGCATCGCGCAGGCTGGATTCGGACTACAGGACAGACACGACTTGTGACGGCCGCCACGACTTCATCCAGACTCCATTTTGATCGTTCCAGTACTTCCTGAAAAGCTTATCAAATCTACTTTCTAAGAGATCCAGAATTACCTCCATATCTGTTCAGAGTCAACCGCAATCGTCGATTTACTACATAGTCCTTTTCAACCACGGTGCTGCGTCACCCTATTTTGCTCCAATGGGCCGTGTATCAAGTTGAGTTCAACTCGGACGCGTCCTAGGGTTGGAACATGACCCCATCACCCTTGTGGTCGTTCTCATACTTCTTTATAACCTTTAGCCCCGCCAAGAACACTCGGATTTTGTTAGATACAAGTTTAGCTTTTGCTACTTCCTTGTAGACGCGCGTGCTGATCCAGCCGCCCGTCTACTTATTTTCGGAACCCCACCATATTTGAGATTCAGTTTGAGACCTTCAATTACATCTCGTATGTTCAGTACTAGTTCTATTTGTTCTTGCTAGTTCTTCGATCGCTTACAGGACGAGTGCCCTAATGGCCAGATGTCGTGCTCCACAAGATCGCGGCAACCATAAGAGGTAGTGTATCTGTTGCTAAGGCGCAGCATCCTTTGGAAGGCTGTAGTCGGGCCGTGAACATCGTCTCCTCCATCAGTCGAGTTATCCCACGCCTCTCATCGAAAGATCAGGAACAAACCCTAGCAGGTTCGCATCAGTTGGTAATCAGAGCAAGATTGTTCGGTGAGAGACTTTCATTCCTTCGCTATTTTTATTTTCCTACAGTCCAGAAAAACGCCAAAAATAGTAGAAATTCCCCGCCCCCTGCCAATCCTATAGACCCTTTTGAGCTTTTACTAGTACTGCTTAATTAGGGCTTGTTGAGTTTTCGGTTGCATCGGTTGTGTCGAGTTGCTGGTCTTAGATGTTGTCCTTTAGAGTTTCAAGTTCTTGTCACGTTTGGTCACGTATGCTACCTTTTTAATCACTGTTTTCGCCGAATCAGAATACAGTTTGGCTGTCAAGTTCGACTTGGAATTGGTTAAGCACGTGTTGGCCAAGACCGACTTGAATTCGGCTAGCCTATTCATCTCTCGATTGCCGAATCTGAGTGCCTCTTTGTTATCAAGTCCAAGTTGGAATCGGTGCTGGTTGAGTCTGAGTCCGAACTGTGTAATAGAGGCAATAACACTTCATATATATTTAGGTGTTCAGCTTACTTCAGAGAGAGAGAGAGAGAGAGTATTGCCCTTATAACCCTACTCTGTCTGGCAAAAGCGTGTGTGGTAACTTGCTCACTTGTATTCCTTTGTTCATAGAATCTGCTTTTGAGGTTCCCTTGAAAAAAAAGAAAAAAGAAAAAAAGAAGAAAAGTGAAGAAAAAAGAAAAGAAAAGGCAAGAGGCTAATTCATTGTGTTTGTTTTTCCCTTCTATTCAGCGTGGTGCTTTGTGACTTCCTTTGTGTCCAGGCTTGCATCTCTAGCACAGTCTAGACTAGGACCAACATAGTACCACCGTTGAACGATTATTCAGCTTACTTTTGTGACTAATGTGGTGCTAGTACTTCCTTGTTCCAGCCCACCTATAGCTCCACATATTTGACTACAGCTACACAGGTCTTGTTGCTGCAGCACCGATATACTTCATTCCACGGTTGCGGACTTGTTGGTTGCCGTCCCCTCCTAGCAGTAAGGTAAGAATTGGTAAGAGCTTGTGCAACAGGTTGAGAGTGAGCGTCTTGCAGTAGCTACACTCTATTAGCTGTAGGGATTTTACTACTTCACTTGTTTTCTTGTTGTCCTTATTTTTCTCACCATGGCAGGCTCCGAGGACAAGGATCATAGCTTGCAGTAGTCTCCACGTACCAGGGGCATCATACAATATTTTGAAAGGCAAGTGCAGCGGCACACAGAGGGACTTGATAATGATATGCAAGTGACGAATGACAAGAAAAATACTAATGACATGCCACAAACTTGGGATGCTTTGAAACGGGTCATGCGGGCTAGATTTATTACTTCTTACTATGCACGTGATCTGTTACATAAGTTACAACTATTGAGATAGGGCACTAAAAGTGTAGAAGAATATTATTAGGAATTGCAAATGGGTATGCTACGTTGTGATTTACTGGAGCGTGAGGAACCTGCTATGGCTAGATTTTTGGGAGGGTTAAATCGAGAAATTCAGGATATTCATGCTTATAAAGATTATACTAACATAACCCGTTTGTTCCATCTTGTTTGTAAAGCTGAAAGGGAGGTGTAGGGACGACGTGCTAGTACTAGGCCTAATGTTTCTTTAGGTAAATCTACATCATGGCAGCCACGCATGAATACTTCTATGGGCGGACGTGCACATGTACCAACTCCTTCACCGAGTCGTGCAGCAGCACCATCTCCATCCAGCGACAAGCCACGTGCTCCTCCCACCACTTCAGCAACCAAGACTGTCTAGAAGCCAGCCGCTAGTGCTTCCTCGGTTGCATCCACGGGTAGAACAAGAGATGTCTAGTGTCATCATTGCAAGGGCTTTGGGCACGTGCAGCGTGACTGTTCTAGCAAACGCGTTTTGGTGGTTATAGATGACGGTGCGTATTTCTCCTCTAGTGATTTTGATGAAGATACACTTGCTTTGTTTGCTGCTGACCATGCCGGTAACGAGGGAACACCAGAAGAACATATTGATGCAGGTGCCGCCGAACACTACGAGAGTCTTATTGTGCAGCGTGTGCTTAGTGCTCAAATGGAGAATGTCGGTACATACAGACAGGGGTACCTCCTGCTAGGGTGTCCAGGCCCCTGGCGTCTCGTAATCCATAACCCCCTCCTCTCCCGCTGGGTGACGTGGCATGCGACCCGGGCCTGACAGCTGGGGCCACGGTCTCCGGACCCTCCCCGAGCTCTGGGAAGCCTGGGGCCCCTGTGCACCAAGGAGGGCAGGACGGCTTTCGGGTTGCCCCCGCGGCCCCGGACCCCCCAGGGGGTCCGGCCGCTACGTGTGATAACCGGACCATCACGGGCCAGGCTCCCTCAACTGGACTCGAAGGGTCCGGACTCCCCTTTCCCCGGGGAGGGGTCCGGTGCCGCCACGTGCCGCTTGACAGAGGGAGCGGGACTGGCTCTGCCGCGTACCTACGGCTGGAGGCCCTTCGCGAGTCACCAGCCCACCTACCAGCATTAAATGCAGTAGCTGAGCCGGGCGCGCCCAAGTCAAAAGGTGCGGCCTGCCACTGACACACGGGGCAGGTAAGCTGACACCACGGTAAGCCCGCCTGATCTGAAGGCGGCGCGTCATATCACCGTGCACAGTGCGCGGACTGTGTACAGTCCTGTCACGGCGCTGCACGCGTGATGATGGTCTGTAATAGGCAAAGCCAAGGCGTGCGCTGTAACAGTGCACACGCACCGGGTCAGCGCTGCTTCACCGCCTGACGGGAGGTCCCGTCCTAACAGTGACAGCACGGCTTCACTGTTATGCAACGCTGACGCCGGATACTGTGCAAGACAAGGCTGTACAGGGCCGTATCCAAGTTATGGATACGCACATCAACTTCCCGATTGAGAGGACTACGGAGAGGAGCTGGAGATGAAGATCTCCATATCTCTCTTAGAACAAGCTTCTGCTGGCCGGACCCACATGTCGGGGTCCAGCTCGGTGTAAGCTCCCCCCTTGGACTATAAAAGGGAGGGTGTACACGTTAGAAAAGCGGGGTTCCAACATCCAAGGTTAGACACAAGCACAAGACCAGACTAAGTTCTACCCAAGGCTCTCACAGTCAATACAATACCATAGTGGACGTAGGGTATTACGCTCCGGCGGCCCGAACCACTCTAAAATCTTCGTGTCCTTCCTGTGTTCATCCGCACACCGATCGAGCGCTCCTAAGTCTCCTCCAAACCCATCCTTAACTAAGGTTAGGCGGGTGCTTTCCGCCACCCGGCTGGAGAATTCCTCCGACATTTGGCGCGCCAGGTAGGGGGGCCTAGGTTTGGTTCGCGTTTGATCAAAGTGCAAGGCCGCGATGGCGCAGGAAAACGGTCACCATGACCTCCTGATTGGGGAAGAGGTGGCGTCCACGGCGCCACACGCCTCTCGCCGTCTCGCCTCCAGAGCGGCTCCGCGTGTTGCCCCACCATGTGCGGCGGAGCGGGTCTCAGTGGCCCAATCGGTGCCCGCACCGAGCGGGCCCTCATGGCAGCCTGGGAGTTGCTCCGCAACCCCCCTGGAGAGGCGGCTTCGCCAGACGCGCACAGGCAATGGCGTGACGACGTCGACCGTCTCCTCAACCTGGCACAGGCTTCCCCAGGCTCTGCGGGGGGTCTGTTTCCAGGCAGCGCCGTTGCCAGGGCGGCGCATCCGGTTCGGTGCACTCACCGTCCGTAAGGAGTGCACGGACCGAAGACCTCCGGGCGGAGCTCAACCGCAGGCATGCGGGAGAGGATGCCAGGGTCTCTATCGAGCGAGCGCGCAACCGACGGCTCAATATTGAGGCTCGGGACCTTGCGCCCGAGCTCAATGCGGCTGCGGCCAGGCCGCAAGGACTCCCTCAGGCACCGGTGTCGGGCGTGGGCTGCGCAGCGCTCGCAGACCACCTTCGCGCGGTCGCCTGGCCGTCCAAGTTTCGGCCCCACCTGCCGGAAAAATATGACGGCTCCACCAACCCGTCAGAGTTCCTGCAGGTCTACATCACCGCCATCACGGCGGCCGGAGGTAACGAAGCCGTCATGGCCAGTTACTTTCATGTAGCCTTGACCGGGCCAGCCCGGACCTGGCTCATGAATCTTACCCCGGGAACCATCCAGTCCTGGGGTGAGCTCTGCGCACAGTTCACGGCGAACTTCGCCAGTGCGTACCAACAGCATGGCGTGGAGGCCCACCTTCACGCCGTGAGGCAACAACCCGGGGAAACCCTCCGGGCCTTCATCTCCCGCTTCACCAAGGTACGTGGAACTATCCCACATATCTCCGATGCATCTATCATCACGGCCTTCCGACAGGGAGTCCGGGACGAGAAGATGCTAGAGAAGCTGGCGACCCACCAAGTGGAAGCCGTCACCACCCTGTTCGCTCTGGCGGACAAGTGCGCCCGGGCTGCAGAAGGCCATGCATGGCACTCTGCAACCCAGGCAGGTCCCGCTCAGATGAGTGGACCCAGTGTCGCTGCCCCCGGCAGTGGCAAGAAGAAGAACAAGAAGAACCGTGGCTTCGACAAGTCACGGATTGGGGGTCCGGCCGTTGCAGCTGCGACGACCGGGGGCCAGAACTCCCGTGGCAAGCGCCCGCGACAGCAGCGCACCGACCCCGGGTCGTGCCCTGTTCATCCGGGGGCTCGCCACAGCGCCACCGAGTGCCGCGAGATCCAGAAGCTCGCGGAGCGCCTCAGCAAGAGGCGAGACCAAGCCTCCAAGGAAGGCTCCTCCCCTCTGCGCCGGTCCGGCAAGGAGAAAGCCTCTGATGCCGACGCGGCTGCGACTGAGAGGGAGTTGGGGTATCAAACCCCCAACAAAGACCTCAAGGGACTTTTCCAGCAGTCCGATTCCGAGTCCGGCGGGGACGAGCGCCGCAAGAAGCTGTACGTTATGTACGGCGGCAGTTCAGAGCTCGTCTCCCGGCGGGACGTCAAGGCGCTTCGCCGCGAGGTCCTCTCGGTGAAGCCAGGGGTGCCGAGAGCGGCGCCCCATCAGCGGTGGAATGGCACTACCATCTCCTTTGGGCCATCTGATTGCCCAGAGAACATGGCGGGCGCCGGAGTGCTGCCGCTCATTACAGCACCCACCATCGCCAATGTTCGCCTTCACCATGTGCTGATCGACGGAGGCGCCGGCCTCAGCGTCATCAGCTATGCAGCGTTCAAGCACCTGCAGATCCCGGAGTCCAAGCTGGCTCCATCACGCCCATTCTCAGGAGTGGGCCCGGATCCCGTGTACCCGGTGGGAACCGTCACCCTACCGGTTACATTCAGGACAGAGGACAACTTCCGTACCGAGAACGTGCAGTTCGAGGTTGCGGAAGTTAACCTCCCCTTCAACGCCATCATCGGCAGACCGGCTCTGTACCGGTTCATGGCCGTTGCCCACTACGGGTACCTGGTCCTGCAGATGCCTTCTCCGGCAGGCGTCCTCACCGTCCAGAGCGATCGTGCCGCTGCTGTTGTGGCGGTCGAAAAGCTCCATGCACTGGCTACAGGGCTTGCCCCTGTAGTTGGCGCCCAGGGGTCCGACCCCTCAACCTCACGTGCCAAGGTTCCGGCCAAGGCACCGAGGGTCTGTCCGTCTGACACGGACAACTTTCCCGTGAAGACCATCCAGGTCGGAGTGGAGACCTCCGAGACCACCCGCATTAGTGGCAACCTGGGGGAGAAATAGGAAAGCGCGCTCATCGCCTTCCTCCGGGCAAATGTTGATGTGTTCGCCTGGGAACCGTCACAAATGCCCGGGATTCCCAGGGAGGTAATTGAGCATCATCTGAAGATCCACCCTGACGCCAGGCCGGTCCAGCAGAAGCCACGCAAGCAGTCCATTGAGCAGCAAAACTTCATCCGTGAAGAGGTCCGCAAGCTGCTGCAGGCTGGCTTTATCCAGGAGGTCTACCATCCTGTATGGTTGGCCAACCCAGTTGTGGTCCCAAAGGCCAACGGGAAGTTTCGGATGTGCATCGACTACACCAATCTTAATAAGGCATGTCCAAAAGACCCTTATCCACTCCCGCGTATAGATCAGATTGTAGACTCCACCTCCGGGTGTGATTTGCTGTCCTTCATAGATGCCTATTCTGGTTTCCATCAAATCAAAATGGCTAGAGATGATAGGAAGCATACAGCTTTTGTAACAGTGGATGGTCTTTATTATTATATAGTGATGCCTTATGGATTGCTCAATGCTCTACCCACCTTTGCTCGTGCAATGGATATCACTCTAGGTGATTTGGTTAGAGATATAGTAGAGGTGTATGTCGATGACATCGTAGTCAAGACTAGAGAGTCGTGTTCTCTATTAAAAAATTTAGCTCGAGTTTTTGACAAGTTACGGGCGACCTCCACCAAGCTTAACCCCGAGAAGTGCGTCTTTGGCGTATCGGCGGGGAAGCTCCTTGGTTTCCTAGTCTCCCACCGGGGAATCGAAGCCAACCCGGATAAGGTTCGGGCAATCGAGGCAATGAGACCCCCCGCGCGCCTCAAGGATGTACAGAGGTTGATGGGGTCCCTGGCAGCTCTCAGCCACTTCATTTCGAGGCTGGCGGAGAGGGCACTTCCCTTCTTCAAGTTGATGAGGGGGTTCGGCCCATTCACATGGACCGAAGAGGCAGAGTGTGCTTTCCAAGAGATGAAGCAGTACCTTACCTCCTTGCCGGTCCTGGTCGCGCCGGACCCAGGTGAGATACTGTTTCTTTATCTTGCAGCAACGACCGAAGTGATCAGCATGGTGCTGGTCACCGAGAGGTCCGAGCCTCTCTCGCAGGGGGGCCCCGCGGACCACCCTACAGGAGAAGGAGGACCGGCCCCCACCACTCCAGTAACCAGCCCTACTTCGGAGGGTCCGGCCGGGTCCCGACCCGGACAAGCGCTCAGCAGCCTGGGGGCCGACGGGTGCCCAGCTGGAGCCGAAGGGTCTAACCCACCTGGCAGAGTCAGGACCATCCAGAAGCCGGTCTACTATGTCAGTGAGGTCCTTCACGAGGCAAAGGCCAGGTATCCTGAGACGCATAAGCTTCTTTATGCCATACTCGTTGCGTCCAGGAAACTCCGCCATTATTTTTAGGCCCACAAGATTGTGGTGGTAACCTCCTACCCTTTGAGGGCCATCCTCCACAACTCTAACGCCACAGGCAATATCGCCAAGTGGGTAGCTGAGCTTGCTGGATTCCAACTTGACTTCCAGCCGCGCCACGCCGTCAAGAGTCAGGTCCTAGCTGACTTCGTGGCAGAATGGACACCTGCGCCAAGCGCCTCTGGGGGTCCGGACCATGGGACGGACCCCCCACGTCCGGAAGCCAGGGCCCCGGTGTTCACCGGACCCCACTGGACCCTCTTCTTTGACAGGTCCACCCGCAGCAAGAGGGCCGGGGCTGGCGTGGTCCTCATCGACCCACAAGGCGAGCAATTAAAGTATATGGTGCACCTCAATTTTGAGGCCACCAACAACATGGCGGAGTATGAGGCCTTAATCTTTGGGCTCACGGCGGCACTGTCCCTGGGGGTTCGGGAGATCCTGGTCAAAGGGGACTCCTAACTCATCATCAAGCAAGTCCGGGGGGAGTGTTGCTGCAACAACCCCCAGCTCGCAGCCTACCTCATTTATGTGAAGAGGCTGGAGAAGGACTTCGATGTGCTGGAACTGCAACATGTTCCACGCGAAGGCAACACAGCAGCTGATGCACTCTCCGCGAGCGCATCGACTCAGGCACCCGTGCCTGAGGGCGTCTTCCAGAGGCGTCTGTTGAAGCCTTCCGCCCAGCCTGCCGACCTGGGCGATGGGGGTCGGAATAGCACCTCGAAGCTAGCGGTCCCGGCGGCGCTCCATCCGTGGTGCCCGCCAAGGGTCGTGTGCTCCCTTGAGGGTCCCGAAGACCTCAGGGAGCCACGCCCGATTTCTCAGGAAGGTCCTGATGCATGGATCTCCAGGGTCCGGGACTACCTGAAAGATAATTTCCTTCCTGAAGATCATGCAACTGCTGAGCGCATTGTCCGGATGGCTAAGCGATACACAGTGGTAGAGGGGGATCTCTACCGCCGTGACGCCAACGGCATCCTCATGCGGTGCATCACCCAGGAAGAGGGCCGCGACTTGCTCGCGGAGATCCATGGAGGCGACTGCGGAAGCCACTCTTCATCCCGCACGCTGGTTGGTAAAGCCTTTCGGCATGGTTTTTACTGGCCGACAGCGCTCTAGGATGCAGCTGACTTGGTAAGGTCCTGCAAAGCGTGTCAGTTCCATGCAAAGCAGATACACACTCCAGCTCAGGCACTGCAGATGATTCCTCCCTCTTGGCCCTTCGCTGTATGGGGGTTGGATATCTTGGGACCTTTCCCTAGGGCCGTCGGCGGGTACTGGTACCTTTATGTCGCCATTGACAAGTTCACCAAATGGCCGGAGGCAACCCCTGTGGTCAACATCACCAAGGCGTCGGCAACTGCTTTCCTCAGGTCGATTGTGTGCCGGTTCGGGGTCCCGAACCGGGTCATTACTGACAATGGGACTCAGTTCACAAGCCAATACTTCCAAGAGTACTGTGAGGATATGGGCATCCAGCTCTGTTTTGCCTCAGTGGCGCATCCCAGGAGCAATGGCCAAGTAGAGCGGGCCAACGCTGAGATCCTCAGAGGACTCAAGATCCGGACCTACTGTGATCTCGAGAAGCATGGCGCAAGGTGGATCGAAGAGCTTCCGAGTGTATTATGGGGGAACCGGACCACACCCAGCCGCGCGACAGGGGAAACCCCTTTCTTCCTGGTCTATGGGGCCGAAGCGTGCCTTCCCCCAGAGATCACCATGGGCTCTCTTCGAGTCCGGTCTTTTGATGAAGATTTGCAGGAACTGCAGCGTCGCCAAGACGTGGACCTCGTCGATGAGAGCAGATGGCGAGCAGCAGTCCGAAATGCACGGTACAACCAAGCGCTCCGGCGCTACCACCAACGGTTCATGCGAAGTAGGGAGCTCCGGGTCGGAGACCTAGTCCTAAGGCGAATCCTGAATCGGGAAGGCATGCACAAGCTCTCCCCCAGCTGGGAGGGGCCCTACAAAGTGACCAAGGTGTGCCGACCCGGATCTGTTCGCCTGGCTGCGGAGGATGGAATGCAACTACCCAATCCATGGAACATTGAGCACCTCCGTAAGTTCTATCCCTAGGACCTGGTTGAGAGGAAATTTTTTCTTTGTAATTGGTAGCATTGCCGTGCGGACCAGGGCGGTAGAGGTCCGCCCTCGTAAACCCGGCCCCTGGTGTACATCGCACAACTCTTCTGTACCAATTCATTTAAGGGGAAATTTGTTCTCAAATGCGTCCTTGAACTCTATGCGATTCTAAGTTTTTTCGCTTCTTGTTACGCTAACCCCCCACATGGTTTTTCGCGTCTGTGCCGTTCGAAGGCCCTACCAAAGCTGCTACACTATGTCTCTGCCTGGGACCCCTGTCTCGTGGAAGAAAAGGAACCGGACACCCGGGAACTGGCTTCAGGGAGACGTGCTCGTTCTTTGCTGGGGTCCAGGGCTGTGTAGCCGCTTAGCCTGGTTCCGTACCCTAAGCCTACACGCCCTGCCCCCTAGGACGGGTACCGTTGTACCTTGAACAATGGACCCGGGGGCCGGGACCCCTTAGATTCCCGAACTGTGGCTCCGGTGCTCTGACTCGTTATGCAACGCAGTAGGCCTTCGCTGGCTGGACCGGGACCTCGTGGGGACGTCTACTAAGCGTCGATCTGAGTCACGTGCAGGACCTCGCTTTTATGGCAGCTAGTCCCGATTTATCGCGACTACCTCCCAGGCGGCCACGGGACCTCGGTGTGTCCAACAGCACTTTGCAGATCAACAGTCAGGGAAACAGCTAAGTTTTTCGCGAAAAGTAGACACATCAAATACTTAAACGCATTACTAATAATGTGCACAACATTTTAAAGTTATCTTACAATAACAAAAGTTATGTTACAAAAGAAATAACAAAAAAGATACTAGCACTACTGCTCTGGTGGTCCAGAGACACTCCCGCTCTCTGCAGGTTCGGGACGACGCCGGAGGCGGGTCGCGACCATGTCCGCCGCCTCTTGGACCCCTTCTCGCGCGGCGGCTGCGGTCGCCCGGAGGGGTCCGACCATGACAGGATTCAGCTGGATTGAGGGGTCATGGCTCCGGAAGCTGGTGAGGATGTACTCGGCCATCCCCCTAGCAACTATTCGCCCCTCTGTCTCCAGGAGATCCTGCATCCCGGCCCCCGCATCCTGTAGCCGCCTGGCGGTGGTGTCCAGCAGTTGAAGCACGGCGCTAAATGGCGAAGGAGCCTCCGGTACCCAGATGGGGTTGGCTCCGAGTGCCTCTAGCAGAGCGTTCACCGTGCCAACCCATCTTGTTAACCAGCCGGAGCCGGCGCGCTGCTCCTCCAGGAGCTCCTCCACCTTGGCCTCCCTCTCCTGGAGCGCAGCCTCGCGTTCCTGGAGCCTTCGGTTCCCGGCTGCCAGTTCCTCCTCCATGGCCTCTTCCCGTTTTTGGAGCTCCTGGAGCCGGGCCACCTCCTCTGCTTCACGGGCGGCTAGCCATTCTTCTTTCTTTGCTGCTGCCACCGCCAAATCTGCGAGGGCGGCCTTTTCCGCCTCGACCGCTACTGACGCCTTCTTGGCCTGGGCCGCCAGCTCCTGGGCGACCCGCTCCCTGTCTGCTAACGCCACCTTCATCTCCTCCACGGCGATCAGCCCCTCAAGGGCTTCCGTTTCCCGCCGCCTGGCCGCCTTCTCCCGCTGGAGCGCCGCCGCCTCTCGGACGCGAGCTTGCTCCAGCTCCTCCTGCAGAAGCTCGCGCCCATGCACGAGCTTGGCGCGCTCCTCGGCGTAGCGGGCAGAGACGGAGTTGATGCGGTCACCCAGGCGAACCTCCCAGTCGGAGAGTCGGTGGCGTTCTGCCTCCAGCTTCTCCCACTCCCGGCACATGTTAGCCTCTAGCTCCTGCTGAGCTTGGTGGCATTTGGCTATGAGCCGGGGGAGAGGGACCTCCACTGTGCTTGGGAGGAGGCGCCTCCCTAGCACCACCTCCGGTTCCTCCTCCTCTGCCGGTGGGGAGACGCTGCTGCCAACTTCGGCGACCCCTGGTGCCGCCTCCTCCGCCTCTTCCGCTACCTCCGGTGCCGCCACCTCTGTTGCCTCCGGCGCTGCAGCCTCCGCCATGGCAGCGGCCCCCTCAGCCGCCGGCTCGGCTGGTGAGGGCCCGGCCTCATCACCTGAAGCTGCGGCCGCTGCCTCCATAGCAGCAGCGGCCTTGGTGGCCTCCTCCTGGGGGGCAGCTTCGGGTCGTGGCGGGGTGGAGGCATCCGGCTCCGGGCCCATGGGTCCGGTAGCTTCTGGAGCTGCTTCGGGTGGGGGACCTGCTGGGGATGGCGCCGAGGGTCCCAACGCTGGCTGGGGGCCGGTCCCCCCAGTTGGTACGTCTGAAGATTGCGGCCTGCCGTATCACCTATATGGTTAAGGACCGGAAGCCAAGAAAGGAAATGAAAAACCTTGACAAATTTACTTACGGGAAGTCGCACCACTCCCATCTGCCCCGGGCGGCTGGGGGAACCTTCCTCCCTGCCGAGGACCCCCCGGACCTTTGGGGAGCGTCCCCGGCCTTTGAGCCCCCTGGCGGCAGCGATGGGGACTGTGGCCTGACCTCGGACGGTGGTGGTGGTGTCGCGGGCCGCCGTTCTGGTGGTGGTGGCGGTGGAGTCTGTCGTCTCGGGGGAGACCGGTGTTGCGGTGGAGGAGGTGCAGCCCCGCTCTGCTCCTCCGCCCCCGCGGTCTTCTGGCGCTTGGGCGCCGGCTCCCCGACCAAGGAGCCATCGCCTCGCTGGAGCCTCCGGGATTTGCTCCCTTCGGGTTGGCTGCTCCGAGCCGGTGCTGGCCCCTGGGCCTCACCGTGTCCTTCTATCGGGGGAGCACCAGCGTTGCCCTTCTGCCGGTGCTCTGGCACCGGCGCCTTCTCCTTCCCTTTCCCGCTGGGGGCCGGACCTCTGGGTCCCGGCCCCCCGGGATCGTCGTTGGTGTATTGCTGGCGGTCCGGCGTGGTGCCAGGGATCTAGAGCCCGCGGTTAGGGTCGCCCCCCAGTTGCCGGACCGCCAGGCCGCCCTCGTCCAGGGTCAGCATCGACGCCAGGACCGAAGACCGCAGTGCCTGGTCCTCGCACAGGGCCTTCACCCCGCTCGGGAGGACCAGGGACTCGGGAATGAACGCCTCGCCGGTCACCGCCCAGACCGCCGCCTCCAGTTCCGCCCTGGTGAAGTCACCGCCGGGCCCGCGCGCGATCCTGCAGCAGTCGTTAAGCCCCGTGTACACGTAGGCCATCCGGGACCGCTGCTGCAGGGGGGCGATTCGCCGCTTCAGGAAGTCGCCCAGCACCATCATAGAAGTCAGGCCGCCCCTTGCCAGCTTCTTGATCCGGTACAGCACCGGGTCGAGCTCCAAAGGTATTGTCGGCCTGGCCTTCCAAGTGCTCCGGTCGCTCTGGGGGCCCCCCGTCGGCAGTTCCAGGCGGTCGTGGGGGTCGGTTACCGCAATGACCCAGCCTTCACGCCAGTCCTCCCACTTGGAGCTGGAGAAGGCGGCGATGTAAGAGCCCGCCATCCCGTGCCGGAGCTGGAAGTAATAAGCGCCAATCTTGCCGCGCTTCTTCCCGGTCCCGACCAGGGAATAGAAATGTTTGAAGATGGTGGTGTAGGGTCGCACCCCCACGAACATCTCCATAAGGTGGGCGAAGACCACTGCGAGGAGGATGGAATGGGGGTGAGATGATGAAGTTGGAGGCCGAACTCCTCCAGGAGCAGGAGGAAGAAGGAGGAGATCGGAGGAACCAACCCGCACAAAATGTACGAATTGAAAAGGACGAACTCCCCCGCAGCAAACTTGCGGAGGGGGATCTTGCCGGCCCTGACCTTCCCGGCGTTCGCCGGAGCGGTCCACCCCATGAGGCGCCGCACCGCGTACAACTGATCCTGGCTCTGGAAGCGACGCGGGAAAGGAAGTGTAGCCATGGTGTTTGTTGGGTATGGATTGCAAAGGAGAAGGGAAGAGAAGGGAGCCGAGCGCAAGGATGCCAATCACGAGAAGGGATGCGGAGACGAAGGGGCGCTACGGCGTCTGTTGTTGGCGAGAGCGAAAAGGTAGCCGCTCCCTTCGGCGCATACCTTTTATGCAAAAGGCCGCTGCCTTCTCGCGCCCACGACGACCGAGGAGAAGCCGAACGGTTGCCTGCACCAGGCCCGCTCCTCTCATACCCTTTGACCGGTGGGCCCGGGCCCACCAGTCAGAGGCGTGACTGCTGGGGGTATAGGGGAAAGGCGGAATCCGAACCGCCCAGGCCGCTGGACGGGCTCGAATAAGACAAGAATCTGAACCGCCTGACGCGTGTGCCGCGGGCGCGGGACGGGCCCCTCGGGGATCCCACTTTGGGCGAAAGGACATCCATGCCCTTACCCGGCGGGAACGAGCTGTCCACCCGGCGCGAAGCTGGGATTTGGCCCCACCTGCGGGTTCATCCCTCACCCAAGGTGGGCCCGGGAGCCTCTGTCGGTACATACAGACAGGGGTACCTCCTGCTAGGGTGTCCAGGCCCCTGGCGTCTCGTAATCCATAACCCCCTCCTCTCCCGCTGGGTGATGTGGCATGCGACCCGGGCCTGACAGCTGGGGCCACGGTCTCCGGACCCTCCCCGAGCTCTGGGAAGCCCGGGGCCCCTGTGCACCAAGGAGGGCAGGACAGCTTTCGGGTTGCCCCCACGGCCCCGGACCCCCCAGGGGGTCCGAGGCCGCTACGTGTGATAACCGGACCATCACGGGCCAGGCTCCCTCAACTGGACTCGAAGGGCCCGGACTCCCCTTTCCCCGGGGAGGGGTCCGGTGCCGCCACGTGCCGCTTGACAGAGGGAGCGGGACTGGCTCTGCCGCGTACCTGCGGCTGGAGGCCCTTCGCGAGTCACCAGCCCACCTACCAGCATTAAATGCGGTAGCTGAGCCGGGCGCGCCCAAGTCAAAAGGTGCGGCCTGCCACTGACACACGGGGCAGGTAAGCTGACACCACGGTAAGCCCGCCTGATCTGAAGGCGGCGCGTCATATCACCGTGCACAGTGCTTGGACTGTGTACAGTCCTGTCACGGCGCTGCACGCGTGATGATGGTCTGTAATAGGCAAAGCCAAGACGTGCGCTGTAACAGTGCACACGCACCGGGTCAGCGCTGCTTCACCGCCTGACGGGAGGTCCCGTCCTAACAGTGACAGCATGGCTTCACTGTTATGCAACGCTGACGCCGGATACTGTGCAAGATAAGGCTGTACAGGGCCGTATCCAAGTTATGGATACGCACATCAACTTCCCGATTGAGAGGACTACGGAGAGGAGCTGGAGATGAAGATCTCCATATCTCTCTTAGAACAAGCTTCTGCTGGCCAGACCCACATGTCGGGGTCCAGCTCGGTGTAAGCTCCCCCCTTGGACTATAAAAGGGAGGGTGTACACGTTAGAAAAGCGGGGTTCCAACATCCTAGGTTAGACACAAGCACAAGACCAGACTAAGTTCTACCCAAGGCTCTCACAGTCAATACAATACCATAGTGGACGTAGGGTATTACGCTCCGGCGGCCCGAACCACTCTAAAATCTTCGTGTCCTTCCTGTGTTCATCCGCACACCGATCGAGCGCTCCTAAGTATCCTCCAAACCCATCCTTAACTAAGGTTAGGCGGGTGCTTTCCGCCACCCGGCTGGAGAATTCCTCCGACAGAGAAGGTGGAGCAAAATCAGCAGACACACGCTGTTCCAAACCAAGTGTGTCATTAAAGAGCGTTCCTGTTGTATGATTATTGATGGAGGTAGCTGCAACAATTTGGCTAGTAGCAAAATAGTGGAGAAACTTGCACTCAGCACCAAACCACACCCATATTTGTATCTCATTCAATGGCTAAACAACAGTGGTAAGGCTAAGGTAACGAGGCTGGTGCGCATTAATTTTGCAATCGGATCATATCATGATGTTGTTGAGTGCGATGTTGTACCTATGCAAGCTTGTCATATTCTGCTCGGTAGACCTTGGCAATTTGATACGGATTGTGTGCATCATGATAGATCAAATCAGTTTTCTCTCTTGCACCATGATAAGAAAATTGTGTTGCTTTCTATGTCTCCTGAAGCTATTGTGCGTGATGATATTGCTAGAGCTGCCAAAGCTAAAAGTGAGAACAATAAAATTGTCAAGTTGGTTGCTAATAAGCAAGACGAGATACGATTGAAAGGAACTTGCTTGCTTGCTACTAAATCTGATATTAATGACTTCATTGCTACCACTTCTGTTGCCTATACTTTGGTGTGCAAAGAGGCAACATATCAGGTGCAAACCAGGGTATCCATGCAAACTCCGTGCAAACCAACTAACAAAAATCACAAAAAAATCTCAAAAATAATTATGTATATACTTCATAGCCTTCCTTACCACTGTATAAAATTTCAATTTCAAATTCATCATATGTTAAGAGATACAAAAAAGAGAAAGTTTTAAGAGTTTTCTCTTTTATTTATCTCTCAGAATTTTCTCTTTTTAGTATCTCTTAACATATGATGAATTTGAACTTGAAATTTTATACAGTGGTAGAGTAGTCTATGAAGTATATACATAATTTTTTTGAGAATTTTTTGCGACTTTTGTTAGTTGGTTTGCACGGAGTTTGCACGGATACCCTGATTTGCACCTGATATGTTGCCGTGCAAAGATGCTTTGATTTCCATCCATGATATATAGCACTCCTTGCCCCCTGCTATCGCTAACATTTTGTAGGAGTATTCTGATGTGTTTTCAAGTGAAATATCAGCGGGGCTGCCACCAATACGAGGGATTGAGCACTAAATTGATCTAATTCCAGGTGCATTGTTGCCCAACCGTGCGCCGTACAGGATCAATCCGGAAGAAACGAAAGAGATTCAGCAACAAGAGCAAGAACTACTCAACAAAGGTTATGTATGTGAGTCCCTTAGTCCTTGTGCTGTTCCGGTTATTTTAGTCCCCAACAAAGATGGAACGTGGCGTATGTGTGTTGATTGTAGAGCTATTAATAATATCACAATTCGATATCGACATCCTATTCCATATTTGGATGATATGTTTGATGAATTGAGTGGTGCTGTTGTGTTTAGCAAAGTTGATTTGCGTAGTGGGTACCACCAGATTCGTATAAAATTGGAAGATGAATGAAAAACTGCTTTCAAAACTAAGTTCGGGTTATATGAGTGGCTAGTCATGCCTTTTGGGTTAACTAATGCACCTAGTACCTTCATGCGATTAATGAACGAGGTTGTGCTTTCATTGGAAAATTTGTTGTTGTCTACTTTGATGATATATTGATTTACAGCAAAACCATGGAGGCACATCTTGATCATTTATGTGCTGTTTTTAATGCTTTACGTGATGCATGTTTATTTGGTAACCTTGAGAAGTGCGTATTTTTCACAGATCGAATATCTTTTCTTGGCTATGTCGTTACTCCACAGGGAATTGAAGTTGATCAAGCCAAGGTGGAAGCTATTCAGGGATGGCCTGTACCAAAGACCATCACACAGGTGCGGAGTTTTCTACGACTTGCTGGGTTCTATCGTCGCTTTGTGAAGGATTTCAGCACCATTGCGGCACCGTTGAATGCGCTTACGAAGAAGGGGGTGCCTTTTTCTTGGGGCACCACACAAGAGAATGCATTCACCATGTTGAAAGATAAGTTGACACATGCACCTCTCCTCCAACTTCCTGATTTTAATAAGACCTTTGAGCTTGAATGTGATGCTACTGAAATTGGTTTGGGTGGTGCTTTGTTATAAGATGGTAAACATGTTGCATATTTTAGTGAGAAATTGAGTACACCTGTTCTGAATTATTCTACTTATGATAAGAAATTGTATGCTCTTGTGTGCACATTAGAAATATGGCAGCATTATTTGTGGCCCAAAGAGTTTGTTATACATTCTGATCATGAATCTTTGAAACATATTCGTAGTCAAGGAAAACTGAACCATAGACATGCTAAGTGGGTTAAATTTATTGAATCTTTTTCTTATATCATCAAACATAAGAAAGGGAAAGAGAATGTCATTGCTGATGCTTTGCTAGATGATATACTTTGTTAACACAACTTGATTGCAAGATTTTTGGTTTGGACACGATTAAAACATAATATGTGAATGATGCTGATTTTAAGGATGCCTTGCTGCATTGTAAGGATGGAAAAGCATGGAACAAATTCATCATCAATGATGAGTTTGTGTTTCGAGCTAACAAGCTATGCATTCCAGCTAGCTCCGTTCGTTTGTTGTTGTAACAGGAAGCGCATGGAGGTGGCTTGATGGGGTATTTTGGAGCAAAGAAGACAGATGATGTACTTGTTGGTCATTTTTTTTTAGCCAAAACTGAGAAGAGATGTGGAGCAATTTGTTGCACGCTGCACTACATGTCAAAAAGCTAAGTCATGATTAAATTCGCATGGTTTTTATATGCCTTTACCAGTTCCTAGTGCTCCTTGAGAGGATATTTCTATGGATTTCGTGTTGGGATTGCTTAGAACTAGGAAAGGCCGTGATAGCGTTTTTGTGGTTGTGGATAGATTTTCTAAGATGGCACACTTTATACCATATCATAAAACTGATGATGCTACACATATTGCTGATTTGTTCTTTCAAGAAATTATTCGTTTGCATGGTATGCCAAACACAATTATTTCTGATCGCGATGCCAAATTTCTTAGCCACTTTTGGAGAACTTTATGGGCACAATTGGGAACTAAGTTTCTATTTTTTTACCACTTGTCATCCCCAAACTGATGGTCAAACTGAACTTGTTAATCAAACCTTGTCTACCATGTTAATGGCTGTTTGAAAGAAAAATATTAAGTTGTCGGAAGAATATTTGCCTCATGTTGAGTTTGCTTATAATCGTTCCATGTATTCTACTAAAAAGATGTGCTCCTTTGAGATTGTTTATGGCTTGATACCTTGTGCTCCTATTGATTTAATGCCTTTGCCCACTTCTGAAAAATTGAACTTTGATGCTAAGCAACGTGCTGAACTGATATTAAAACTACATGAAATAACTAAAGAAAATATAGAGCGCATGAATTCTAAGTATAAGCTTGTAGGTGATAAAGGTAGAAAGCAATTGATTTTTGAACCTAGTGAATTGGTTTGGTTTCACTTTAGAAAGGATAGGTTTCTTGCTTTGAGAAAGTCTAAATTGATTCCTCGGGCTGATGGATCGTTTAAAGTGCTAGAGCGAATTAATGATAATGCATATAAGCTAGACCTGCCTGCAGATTTTGGGGTTAGTCCCACATTTAACATTGCAGATTTAAAGCCATATTTGGGAGAGGACGATGAGCTTGTGTTGAGGACGACTCAAATGCAAGAAGGGGAGGATGATGAGGACATCGCCACCAACGATACATCCACACCTACACCAATATCTACTTCGAATACACCACTTGGTCCTATTACTCGCGCTTGTGCTCGTTGGCTTACCCATCAAGTAAGTTCACTCTTAAGCTCAGGTTCATCATATTTAGACAATGGAGACACGTGCACTCTTGTGAGTTTGAAAAATCTCTAGCATGAGAATTAACTACCACAAAAGTGAGTTGATCCCTATCAACTTACATGATAAGGCTATTCATATAATCTCCCATCTATTCTGCTGTCCTATATGTTCCTTCCCTATCAAATATTTGGGCATTTCTTTACATTTTGAGAAGCTAAGAAGAGAAGATATCCAACCTCTAGTGGATAAATTCTTAAGAAAGTAGCTAGTTGGAACGGCAAACTTCTCTCTCATGCTGCTAGGCTAGTTTTGATCAAAACCTGCATAGCTACTATCCCTGTTTACCTTTTATCCTTTATCAAGTTTCCCAAGTGGGCTATCAAGGCCTTGAACACCCACTCGGCTAACTGTCTTTGGAATGACTCTGAAGGTAAGTACCATCTAGCTAACTAGGAGAGTGTCATTATGCTAAAAGAGTTTGGTGGGCTTGGTGTACGTAACCCGAGAGACTTGAATCTTTGCCTACTTGGTTCTTGGATCAAGAGGTATAGCTTCGATGATCACAAAATCTGGCTGATTGACTATAAATATAACACCTGTAAACCAAACATCTTGCATAGTAAAGATGTTGGTGCCTCACAATTTTTCAAAGGGATTATGTGGGCTGCTAAGTTTGCTAAGTTAGGCTATGATGAGGACATCGCCACCAACGATACATCCACACCTACACCAGTATCTACTTTGACAACACCACTTGGTCCTATTACTCACGCTCGTGCTTGTCAGCTTACCCATCAAGTAAGTTCACTCTTAAGCTCAGGTTCTTCATATTTAGACAATGGAGACACATGCACTCTTGTTTTACTCAGAAACAATGGATTGGATCAAAAGGGAAGAGGCATCGCGCAGGCTGGATTCGGACTATAGGACAGACACGACTGTGACGGCCGCCACGACTCCATCCGGACTCCATTTTGGTTGTTCCAATAGTTCTTGGAAAGCTTATCAAATCTACTTTCCAAGGGATCCAGAATCACCTCCATATCTGTTCAGAGTCAACCGCAATCGTTGATTTACTACAGAGTTCTTTTCAACCACGGTACTGCGTCACCCTATTTTGGCCCAATGGGCCATGTATCAAGTTGAGTCCAATTTGGACGCGTCCTAGGGTTGGAACACGACCCCATTACCCTTGTGGTCATTCTCCCACTTCTTGATAACCTTTAGCCACCGCCAAGAACACTCAAGTTTTGTTAGATGCATGTTTAGCTTTTGCTACTTCCTTGGAGATGCGCGTGCTAATCCAGCCGCCCGTCTACTTATTTTCGGAACCCCACCATATTTGAGATTCAGTTTGAGACCTTCAATTACATCTTGTATTTTCAGTACTTGTTCTACTTGTTCTTGCTAGTTCTTCGATCGCTTGCAGGATGAGTGCCCTAGTGGCCTGATTCGTGCTCCACAAGATCGTGGCAACCATAGGAGGTGGTGTATCGGTTACTAAGGCGCAGCATCCTGTGGAAGGCTATAGTCGGGCCGTGAACGTCATCTCCTCCATCAGTCGAGTTATCCCACGCCTCTCATCGAAAGATCAGGAACAAACCCTAGCGGGTTCGCATCAGGCTATATGTGGAAGGGGGTAATGGAGAAAAGTTAGATTTTGGGAAGATAACTGGTTAGAAACTTCTAGTCTTCCATCCAGAACTGAGAGCTTTACATAATTGTCAATGAGAAGACAAGCACAATTGTTGAGTTGTGGGATGGCATTGATCTAAAATGTACCTTTTGAAGGACTATTGATTCTAGATTGAGTAGAATGTGGTTGGAAATTGTTCAAATTGCTTCTACCATAGTCTTTTCTGCAGAGGAGGATAGGCTTCTCTGGCAGTTTACCTCAAATGGCTTATACTCTTCTCAATCTATGTACAAGATTGTTAGCTTTAGGGCGGTAATGCCAGTTTTTGTCCCCAACATTTGGGAACTGAAGATCTCCCCCAGAGTTCACATCTTCTTGTGGCTCCTGTCCAAAAGCAAACTCTTAACTAGGGACAACTTAGCTAAGAGGTAGAAGGTGGAGGTAGATACCTGCCTCTTCTGCAATCAAAAGGAAACTTCTTAGCACTTATTTTTTGATTGTGTGGTTGCTCAGCTACTGTGGGTTCTCATATCACAAGTTGTGAGCGTTGATGTAAGATCTTATTATACTATTGGTGCTAAATGGCTGAATAACAAAAAATTTGTTGCTGTGAATGTTGACACTCGTTATGGACAAAAATAAGCATCAACTTGACCACAAATAAGGAGG